>NC_056442.1:43905168-43912668 GCF_018296145.1 Oncorhynchus tshawytscha
ATGAGAGAAAGGGATGAGAGCAAGGGATAAGAGAAAAGGAAAGGGATGATGAGAGAGAAAGGGATTATGAGAGAGAAAATGATTATGAGAGAGAAAGGGATGAGAGAAAGGGATGAGGGAGAGGGAAAGGGATGATGAGAGAGAAAGGGTTGAGGGAGAAAGGGATGAGAGAATGAGATTGTGAGCTTCATCCATTACCCCCTGAAATGATTATGAGAGAGAAAGGGATGAGAGAAAGGGGTGAGCAAGAGGGAAAGGGTTGATGAGAGAGAAAGGGATGGCAGAGAAAGGGATGATAAGAGAGAAAGGGATGATGGGAGGGAAAGGGATTATGAGAGAGAAAGGGATGATGAGAGAGACAGGGATGATAGGAGAGAAAGGGACGATGAGAGAGAAAGGGATTATGAGAGAAAAAGGGATGAGAGCAAGGGATAAGAGCAAGGGATAAGAGAAAAGGAAAGGGATGATGAGAGAGAAAGGGATGAGAGAAAAAGGGATTATGAGAGAGAAAGGGATTATGAGAGAAAAGGGGATGAGAGAAAGGGATGAGAGCAAGGGATACGAGAAAAGGAAAGGGATGATGAGAGAGAAAGGGATTAAGAGAGAGAAAGGGATGAGAGAAAGGGATGAGCGAAGGGGAAAGGTTTGATGAGAGAGAAAGGGATGGCAGAGAAATGGATGATGGGAGAGAAAGGGATGATGAGAGATGACACACACACACTCCTTGTGTGGACCAGACAATTGAAAGCTAGCCTTTTTAGCTTCCATGTGAAATAATCAGATTTATAATTTAAAAAATATGCCCGTTACCTAAACCATGATCCCAGTTTGATATGCTGCTTGTGTATTCATTCCCATATCAGCTGAATATAGAATGGTGGTGGAGAAAAAACACATATCTCACAGCTGTTATTACCAGTAGCCTGCAGTCACTAGTTATTACTTCTAAATAAAATACATTTAGGGGGGATTCTCATAAATCTACCAAATGTTCTTATCAATGCAAAATAGCCTACTTTGATGCATAGCCTATAGATCAGATCAATGAACCAAGCAAGCTTCATTGCCTACACAACACTGCCCCCACGGCTATGGAAGGGAGGATACAGTGTGCTACAATTTGAATAAGGCACAGGAGAACATCTGAGCACACTACAAGGAGCCTGTACCAACCTGTCCGCATTTTCCTTGTTTGACAGTCCTTGTGAGGACTTCTGGTCCCCACAAGGATAGTAAAACCAAAAACACACACACAAAACACACACACACACACACACACACACACACACACACACACACACACACACACACACACACACACACACACACACACACACTCACACACACACACACACACACACACACACACACACACAAACACACACACACACAGACACACACACACACACACACACACAAACACACACACACACAGACACAAACACACACACACACACACACACACACACACACACACACACACACACACACACACACACACACACACACACACACACACACACACACACACACACACACACACACAGACACAGACACACACACACACACACACACACACATACACACAGACACAAACACATACAGACACAAACACACACACACACACACACACACACACACACACACACATACACACAGACACACACATACAGACACAAACACACAGACACACACACACACACACACATACACACAGACACAAACACACAGACACGCACACACCCACACACAAACACATAGCCATGCACAAACACACACACACACATTTCCCTCAGCTTTTCCAGAGACACGCACAGACACACACATTTCCCTCAGATTTTCCTTTTTACTTAATCTGAGCTAATTACTCTCTAGAGAGACAAGGGTTTGAAAAGGGAAGAGTTCCAGATAATTCCAGCAGTCGACTACACAGTATGTTTGTCCCATTCTGCCTGTGTATGAGAGCTGCAAATGTTTACAGAGAGAAAGAGGAGAATTTTAAGTTTGATTGATAGTCCTTCTTTGTTTCTCTCTCTTTCTCACCCACTAAAACTCTTGCATGCATAATCTTCTGTCTCTAGCTATTTACTGAAGTTTAAACATGTCTGTCTCTCATTTCCCCTCTTTATCAATCACTCACTTTTATCCTTGTCATGTATTCAGCCAATATGAAGAAACAAGCTCGTCTATCATTCTCCTTCTTTTTCACTCTCCTCCTTTCAGCCTTATCATGCACTTGGCCAATATGAAATAAACATGGTAACAAACCAATCCCTCCCTGCCAGAAAACACCCCTTCAGAACCATGGAATAAGCACAACCCACAAGATACTCTCAATTAAATCCAGAGTGGACTGTTGCATTTTAACACTGTTCAGGGGGATATGGTTGTCCTCTTGGCTCATAACTTAATAAAAAGCTGTGTTGATCTCAGTTGGAGAGAGACAGCCCATCACCTGTTTCCTCTCTAGGTTTTAATAAGTTACCAGGGAAGACACAGCTGTGGAATTAGATGGAGCCTTAGGGGGCCCAGAGGGGACACATTGAGCATAACCATTTCAAAATGTCACGCAGAAACAGGGAACCAACCTCAGCTCCAAAATGGATAACATGCCAGCTGACACACCACAGTAACAGGAGAGAACAGAGGGAGGGAGGGAGGGAGGGAGGGAGGGAGGGAGGGAGGGGGAGGGAGGGAGGGAGGGAGGGAGGGAGGGAGGGAGGGAGGGAGGGAGGGAGGGAGGGAGGGAGGGAGGGAGGGAGGGAGGGAGGGGGGGGGAGGGAGGGAGAACAGATGATGACAATGAGAGGAGAGGAAAAAGGGATATAAATTGAGAGAGGAAGACACAAAAGATTAGCGAATAATGGAGACAGAGAAAACCAAATCAGATGTTTAACATTCAGTGGGTAAAGCAACGAGAGCAAGAGTGAACAGAAAGGAGAAAGAAATGAAAACAGGGGAGGGCTGCATTCTATTTACTCTCCACACCGGTGACCTAGAGGGGGTCCAGAATAACATCTATATTTGTGTTGGCCCCAGCCCTGGATATTGTCATGCTGATTCATATTTATTTATATATATTTCTGGATTTGTTCTGCTCGAAGAGGTCCTGTTTGAGTTGGCGGTGCTACACCGGGCCCATCTGTTTCTGCTCACCACAGTTCTGTTCTGTTCTGAATCACAGACAGAAGGACGGACGCAATCCAGGACCATGGAGGGCTCTAAAAACAGGTCAAAAAATATGTATTTCCCCAAATCCATAATTCATTTCTCTGGTTGATCCCCGCTATCAATCAGTGCTGGGGGGCTGGATGTTGTTAGAGGCTTGAGTCGCTGCCGCTCCTCCTTGCTGGAAACACAGTGATCACAGAACTCTGTTAGACCTCGTTCTTGGAATGCTACCTCAACATCATAATAATTGCGCTCATGTCACTACAATATTGGATTCCTGATGATAACAGGACTATTTGCCAGTTCGGTTGTAAGGTAAACTATATGGAGCTCAGTAATGCCAAGTCCAGTATGTGAAGAAGTGAATAGTTGGGAAGTTCACTTCCTCATTCTGGTACTTAATAAGTCCAACCAACAGTCCAACAAGTTGACGAATGCTGATCAACAAGTTAGCAAGCCATAGAGAGAGATGGAGAGATGGCGGGGCATGGAGACAGAGAAAAGGGGGTAAGGTCAGAGAGGTGAACTCTAATGTTTCTCTCTGACTTGGTTTACAATCTTAATCCCACCTCATGACACCTCGTCAGCCTGTTACGGTATCCACTCCATTACACACACTCTAGTGTGTGGGTCTCAGGTGGTTCCTATATGGATGGGCTATATATTTCAGTATGATAATGGTTTCCCAATATCTACATGACGTACACCATCTAACATAACTAAGTACTGCTAAGAAGGGCAAAGGCATTTCTTACAGCACCGTCGCTCCAACAAGTCCAGGACCTCTGTAGTGTAGCAGGGTTGGTGAAGATGCCATGACTCTCTCGGCTCTGCATGACATCATCTCTGACCTACTTCTGTAACAGAGAGCGGGCGGCAGCCCTTTAAGATGTCTTCTCTACGCTCTTTGCATTTTTTTAAAGTGCAAACTCAACTCACTGCCTGCATTCCCTGCAGCCCAGAATTACTCCAACCATGATCATGATTCTTAAATCCCCATAAATGAAGGAAAGACTAACTCCTAGAAAAAGTCCTATATGGATCACTGTGTAGATGGTAGGGCTAACAGCCAGCCGGGAATTAAGCCTGCAGCCTCATTCAAGGGAAGCCCTTGGGATAACCTTACCAGAGAGAGAGAGAACGAGAGAGAGAGAGAGAGAGAGAGACAGAGATACAGAGAAACAGAGAGAGAGAGAGAGACAGAGAGAGAGAGAGAGAGAGAGACAGAGAGAGAGAGAGAGACAGTGTGTGTGTGAGAGAGAGAGAGCAAGAGAGAGAGAGAGAGAGAGAGAGAGAGAGAGACAGTGTGTGTGTGAGAGAGAGAGCAAGAGAGAGAGAGAGAGAGAGAGAGTGTGTGTGTGTGTGTGAGAGAGAGAGTGTGAGAGAGAGTGTGAGAGAGAGAGAGAGAGAGAGAAGAAACAGAGATAAGAATTGATCTTACACATTGAAATCCAGCCCCGTCCTTCCCTCTGTGTTTCAGAGGAGAGACAGAGACACGGAGATGAACCAGCTGAACCAGATAAGTAAAGAGAGCAGCATCTTAGTAAATGTAAAATATGTACATCATACTATATTCAGACATATAGTAGATATAGAGTAGTAACATGTAGTACGTCTAGATAGCCCCTCCCTTTGGCTGTTGTAGTAATGTTTCCTTGGCAACCCCTCGTCCAGTAAATATCTGAGCAGCAGGGAAACTACACCTCTCACTAATCAATACACCTCCAACTCTCTATCCTTCCTTCTGTATCCCTGCTTCTGTATCCCTCCTTAGATTGTAAACTGTCATGGTCAAAACCTATAGATTCAATGGTTGTAAAGATGGGGAGACGTCTGTCCGTAATAAAGAGACGCTCTGCTTTTTTGACGCCACACTCCAAAAAGCAAGTTCTGCAGGCTCTAGTTTTGTCTTATCTTGATTACTCTCTAATCGTGTGGTCGAGTGCTGCAAGGAAAGACCCAGTTAAACTGCAGCTGGTCCAGAACAGAGTGTCACATCTTCCTTTACACTGTAATCAGAGGGCTGATATAAATACTATGCATGACAATCTCTCTTGTCCAAGAGTTGAGGAGAGACTTACTGCATCACTTCTTATTTTTATAAGAAACGTTAATATGTTGAAAATCCCAAATAGTTTGCATAGTCAACTTACACACAGCTCTGACACACACTTACCCCACCAGACATGCCCCCAGGGGTCTTTTCACAGTCCCCAAATCAAGAACAAATTTAAGAAAGCGTACCATATTATATAGAGCCCTTATTGCATGGAACTCCGTTCCATCTCATATTGCTCAAATAAACAGCAAATCTGGTTTCAAACAACAGATAAAGCAACACCTCACGGCACAGCGCCTCTTCTCTATTTGACCTAAAGAGGTGTGTATGTGTTGATATGTAGGCTGTGTGTGATATGTAGGCTATGTGTGCTATGTAGGCTATGTGTGCTACGTAGGCTATGTGGGATATGTAGGCTATGTGTGCTATGTGGGATATGTAGGCTATGTGTGCTACGTAGGCTATGTGGGATATGTAGGCTATGTGTGCTATGTGGGATATGTAGGCTATGTGTGCTATGTGGGATATGTAGGCTATGTGTGCTATGTGGGATATGTAGGCTATGTGTGCTATGTGGGATATGTAGGCTATGTGTGCTATGTGGGATATGTAGGCTATGTGTGCTATGTGGGATATGTAGGCTATGTGTGCTATGTGGGATATGTAGGCTATGTGTGCTATGTGGGATATGTAGGCTATGTGTGATATGTAGGCTATGTGTGCTATGTGGGATATGTAGGCTATGTGTGATATGTAGGCTATGTGTGCTATGTAGGCTATGTGTGCTATGTAGGCTATGTGTGATATGTAGGCTATGTGTGCTATGTAGGCTATGTGTGCTATGTAGGCTATGTGTGCTATGTGGGATATGTAGGCTATGTGTGATATGTAGGCTATGTGTGATATGTGGGATATGTAGGCTATGTGTGCTATGTAGGCTATGTGTGCTATGTAGGCTATGTGTGCTATGTAGGCTATGTGTGCTATGTAGGCTATGTGTGCTATGTGGGATATGTAGGCTATGTGTGATATGTAGGCTATGTGTGATATGTGATATGTAGGCTATGTGTGATATGTAGGCTATGTGTGATATGTGGGATATGTAGGCTATGTGTGCTATGTGGGATATGTGGGATATGTAGGCTATGTGTGATATGTGTGATATGTGGGATATGTAGGCTATGTGTGATATGTAGGCTATGTGTGATATGTAGGCTATGTGTGATATGTAGGCTATGTGTGATATGTAGGCTATGTGTGATATGTAGGCTATGTGTGATATGTAGGCTATGTGTGATATGTAGGCTATGTGTGATATGTGGGATATGTGGGATATGTAGGCTATGTGTGATATGTAGGCTATGTGTGATATGTGTGATATGTAGGCTATGTGTGATATGTAGGCTATGTGTGATATGTAGGCTATGTGTGATATGTAGGCTATGTGGGATATGTAGGCTATGTGTGATATGTAGGCTATGTGTGATATGTGTGATATGTGTGATATGTAGGCTATGTGTGATATGTGTGATATGTGTGATATGTAGGCTATGTGTGATATGTGTGATATGTGTGATATGTAGGCTATGTGTGATATGTAGGCTATGTGTGATATGTAGGCTATGTGTGATATGTGTGATATGTGTGATATGTAGGCTATGTGTGATATGTAGGCTATGTGTGATATGTGTGATATGTAGGCTATGTGTGATATGTAGGCTATGTGTGATATGTAGGCTATGTGTGATATGTAGGCTATGTGGGATATGTAGGCTATGTGTGATATGTAGGCTATGTGTGATATGTAGGCTATGTGTGATATGTGGGATATGTAGGCTATGTGTGATATGTAGGCTATGTGTGATATGTAGGCTATGTGTGATATGTGGGATATGTAGGCTATGTGTGATATGTAGGCTATGTGTGATATGTAGGCTATGTGTGATATGTAGGCTATGTGGGATATGTAGGCTATGTGTGATATGTAGGCTATGTGTGATATGTAGGCTATGTGTGATATGTGGGATATGTAGGCTATGTGTGCTATGTGGGATATGTGTGATATGTGTGATATGTAGGCTATGTGTGATATGTGTGATATGTAGGCTATGTGTGATATGTAGGCTATGTGTGATATGTAGGCTATGTGTGATATGTGGGATATGTGTGATATGTGGGATATGTGTGCTATGTGGGATATGTGTGCTATGTGGGATATGTGTGATATGTGGGATATGTGGGATATGTGGGATATGTGTGCTATGTGGGAT
>NC_056442.1:43917668-44012668 GCF_018296145.1 Oncorhynchus tshawytscha
TATTTCTTACAATATAACTCGGCAGGAGACAGAGAGAACTAGTTCAGACAGACGGACAGACAGACACAGGCTCAAAAGCATTCAGTCTGTCCAGAGATTCACTTCCAAACTCCACACGTGTGTGTGTGTGTGTGTGTGTGTGTGTGTGTGTGTGTGTGTGTGTGTGTGTGTGTGTGTGTGTGTGTGTGTGTGTGTACTTGGTTTGATTTGACTCACTTGATAATTCCGTAGAAATGGAGAGAGGCTCCATTCAGTCCAACACAAGCATGACGACCAGACGAGGCGGCAGTCTACTCGCTCAGAAGACTAGCAGTCATGCATAGGGCTTACACACACACACACACACACACACACACACACACACACACACTGGGAGCTCTTGGCCGAGCTATTTCCCTTGCTCTGTCTGCAGTAGCTCTGTTAAAGATCTGCGCTAAAATAACTTCAAAGGAGAGGCCACCACAAGGAGCATGGGTAATTAGTACTCAGGAACCAAGGGAGCGAGAACAAGATGGAGAGAAGTGGAGCAGGAGAGCAGATCCTCACGCCTCCACAACGGATGATTGGGTGCGGAAGAATGATGGAAGAATGAGAGGAGAGATAAAGTAGAGAGATCAACGAAGGAGAAAATGGTTGGACTCACTTCAACACACACACACAAACACATTTTTCTCTTAACGAACAATGAGATCGGAAACTCACACACACTCACCACTCTAATCTATACAGTCAAACACTGTATGGTACACACACACAGATATAAACACACACTGATACACACACTAAGAGATTCTGATTCTGACAATGTAAACATGTCTCTCTCTTCCCTCCACTTTTCCACTGCAGCCTCAACTCAGCCATCACAACACAGAAAGATAAGGTGAGTGGACTCAATCTCTCTCAATTCAATTTCAATTCAATTCAATTCAAGGGCTTTATTGGCATGGGAAACATGTGTTAACATTGCCAAAGCAAGTGAGGTAGATAATATGTAAAGTGAATATATAAAGTGAAATAAACAATACAAATTAACAGTAAACATCACATATACAGAAGTTTCAAAACAATAAAGACATTACAAATGTCATATATATATATATATACAGTGTTTTAACAATGTACAAATGGTAAAGGACACAAGATAAAATAAATAAGCATAGATATGGGTTGTATTTACAATGGTGTGTGTTCTTCACTGGTTGCCCTTTTCTCGTGGCAACAGGTCACAAATCTTGCTGCTGTGATGGCACACTGTGGAATTTCACCCAGTAGATATGGGAGTTTTTCAAAATTGGATTTGTTTTCGAATTCTTTGTGGATCTGTGTAATCTGAGGGAAATATGTCTCTCTAATATGGTCATACATTGGGCAGGAGGTTAGGAAGTGCAGCTCAGTTTCCACCTCATTTTGTGGGCAGTGAGCACATAGCCTGTCTTCTCTTGAGAGCCATGTCTTCCTACGGCGGCCTTTCTCAATAGCAAGGCTATGCTCACTGAGTCTGTACATAGTCAAAGCTTTCCTTAATTTTGGGTCAGTCACAGTGGTCAGGTATTCTGCCGCTGTGTACTCTCTGTGTAGGGCCAAATAGCATTCTAGTTTGCTCTGTTTTTATGTTAATTCTTTCCAATGTGTCAAGTAATTATCTTTTTGTTTTCTCATGATTTGGTTGGGTCTAATTGTGCTGCTGTCCTGGGGCTCTGTAGGGTGTGTTTGTGTTTGTGAACAGAGCCCCAGGACCAGCTTGCTTAGGGGACTCTTCTCCAGGTTCATCTCTCTGTAGGTGATGGCTTTGTTTTGGAAGGTTTGGGAATCGCTTCCTTTTAGGTGGTTATAGAATTTAACAGCTCTTTTCTGGATTCTGACAATTAGTGGGTATCGGCCTAATTCTGCTCTGCATGCATTATTTGGTGTTCTACGTTGTACACAGAGGATATTTTAGCAGAATTCTGCATGCAGAGTCTCAATTTGGTGTTTGTCCCATTTTGTGAAGTCTTGGTTGGTGAGCGGACCCCAGACCTCACAACCATAAAGGGCCATGGGCTCTATGACTGATTCAAGTATTTTTAGCCAAATCTCTCTCTCTCTCCCTCTCCCTCCCTCCCTCCCTCCCTCCCTCCCGCCCTCCCGCCCTCCCGCCCTCCCGCAGGATAAAACCCTCAAACTGGATATGCTGGAAATCTAAAACGGAGAGAAACCGGACCAGCACCTGTCCCTGAAGTGTAACCATAGCAGTGTCAGTCCCTGAAGTGTAACCATACCAGCACCTGTCCCTGTAGTGTAACCATACCAGCACCTGTCCCTGAAGTGTAACCATACCATCACCTGTCCCTGAAGTGTAACCATACCACCACCAGCCCCTGAAGTGTAACCATACCAGCACCTGTCCCTGAAGTGTAACCATACCATCATCTCTCCCTGAAGTGTAACCATACCATCATCTCTCCCTGAAGTGTAACCATACCAGCACCTGTCCCTGAAGTGTAACCATAGCAGTGTCAGTCCCTGAAGTGTAACCATACCAGCACCTGTCCCTGTAGTGTAACCATACCAGCACCTGTCCCTGAAGTGTAACCATACCATCACCTGTCCCTGAAGTGTAACCATACCATCACCTGTCCCTGAAGTGTAACCATACCACCACCAGCCCCTGAAGTGTAACCATACCGGCACCTGTCCCTGGAGTGTAACCATACCATCATCTCTCCCTGAAGTGTAACCATACCAGCACCTGTCCCTGAAGTGTAACCATAGCAGTGTCTGTCCCTGAAGTGTAACCATACCAGCACCTGTCCCTGAAGTGTAACCATACCACCCACTCTACCTGAAGTGTAACTATACCATCATCTCTCACTGAAGTGTAAGCATACCAGCACCTGTCCCTGAAGTGTAACCATACCAGCACCTGTAGCCTGAAGTGTAACCATACCATCACCTGTCCCTGAAGTGTAACCATACATTCACCTGTCCCTGAAGTGTAACCATGCCACCACCAGCCCCTGAAGTGTAACCATATCAGCACCTGTCCCTGAAGTGTAACCATACCAGCACCTTTTCCTGAAGTGTAACCATACCAGCACCGGACCCTGAAATGTAACCACACCACCCCATGTCCCTGAATTGTAACCACACCACCCCATGTCCCTGAATTGTAACCACACCATCATCTCTCACCGAAGTGTAACCATACCAGCACCTGTCCCTGAAGTGTAACCATACCACCCCCTGTCCCTGAAGTGTAACCATACCATCATCTCTTCCTGAAGTGTAAACATACCAGTATCTGTCCCTGAAGTGTAACCATACCCAGCCCTGTCCCTTAAGTGTAACCATACCAGTATCTCACCCTGAAATGTAACCATACCACCACCATCCCCTGAAATGTAACCATATCCCCTCCAGCCCCTGAAATGTAACCATACCACCACCAGCCCCTGAAGTTTCATTATACCAGCACCTGTCCCTGAAGTGTAACCATACCAGTATCTGTCCCTGAAGTGTAACCATACCAGCACCTGACCCTAAAATGTAACCACACCAACCCATGTCCCTGAAGTGTAACCATACCATCATCTCTCACTGAAGTATAACAATACCACCACCTGTCCCTGAAATGTAACCATACCATCATCTCTCCCTGAAGTGTAATCCTACCAGCACCTGTCCCTAAAATGTAACCATACCATGCCCTGTCCCTGAAGTGTAACCATACCATCATCTCTCAATGAAGTGTAACAATACCACCACCTGTCCCTGAAGTGTAACCATACAAGAACCTGTCCCTGAAGTGTAACCATACCAGTACCTGTCCCTGAAGTGTAACCATACCAGCTCATGTCCCCAAAGTGTAACCATGACAGCACATGTCCCTGAAGTGTAACCATACAATAACCTGTCCCTGAAGTGTAACCATACCAGCACCTGTCCCTGAAGTGTATCCATACCACCCCTGTCCCTGAAGTGTTACCATACTACCACCTGTCCCTGAAGTGTATCCATACCAACCCCTGTCCCTGAAGTGTAACCATACAGGCACCTGTCCCTGAAGTGTAACCATTCAGTCACCTGCCCCTGAAGTGTAACCATACGAGCACCTGCCCCTGAAGTGTAACCATACCACCCCCTGTCCCTGAAGTGTAACCATACCAACCCCTGTCCCTGAAGTGTAACCGTACCAGTATATGACCCTGAAGTGTAACCGTACCAGTATCTGTCCCGGAAGTGTAACCGTACCAGTATCTGTCCCTGAAGTGTAACCATAGCATCATCTTTCCCTGAAGTTGAACCATACCAGCACCTGTCCCTCAAGTGTAACCATACCAGCACCTGTCCCTGAAGTGTAACCATACCAGCCCCTGATGTGTAACCATACCATCATCTCTAAATGAAGTGTAACCATACCAGTACCTGTTCCTGAAGTGTAACCATACCAGCACCTGTCCCCAAAGTGTAACCATAACAGCACATGTCGCTGAAGTGTAACCATACCAACCCCTGTCCCTGAAGTGTAACCATACCAGTATCTGTCCCTGAACTGTAACCTTACCACCACCATCCCCTGAAATGTAACCATACCCCGACCACCCCCTGAAGTGTAAACATACCCCTGCCAGCGCCTGAAGTGTAACCATACCAGCACCTTCCCTGAAGTGTAACCATACCAGTATCTGTCCCTGAACTGTAACCATACCAACCCCTGTCCCTTAAGTGTAACCATACCAGTATCTCACCCTGAAATGTAACCTTACCACCACCATCCCCTGAAATGTAACCATATCCCCTCCAGCCCCTGAAATGTAAACATACCACCCCCTGTCCCTGAAGTGTAACCATACCATCATCTCTCCCTGAAGTGTAACCATATCACCCCATGTTCCTGAAGTGTAACCATACCAGCACCTGTCCCTGAAGTGTAACCATACCATCATCTCTCCCTGAAGTGTAACCATATCACCCCATGTTCCTGAAGTGTAACCATACCAGCACCTGTCCCTGAAGTGTAACCATAACATCATCTCTCCCTGAAGTGTAACCATATCACCCCATGTTCCTGAAGTGTAACCATACCAGCACCTGTCCCTGAAGTGTAACCATAACATCATCTCTCCCTGAAGTGTAACCATATCACCCCATGTTCCTGAAGTGTAACCATACCAGCACCTGTCCCTGAAGTGTAACCATACCAGCCCCTGTCCCTGAAGTTTAACCATACCATCATCTCTCCCTGAAGTGTAACCATACCACCCCCTGTCCCTGAAGTGTAAACGTACCAGTATCTGTCCCTGAAGTGTAACCGTACCAGTATCTGTCCCTGAAGTGTAACCGTACCAGTATCTGTCCCTGAAGTGTAACCGTGCAAGTGGGCAACAGAAACCATGAAAGAGCCAATAGTGAGAGCTGGAGTATAGAAGTGAATGTTGAAGAGAGAGGGTGACAGTGCCCTCTGTTGACTGGTTTTACTCCTGCAGGAGATAAAGAGTTGGGACAAACACAATGCACACACACAGACTCAGGAGTGTTACACACACACACAGACTCAGGTGTGTTAACCACACACAGACTCAGGCATGTTTACACACACACAGACTCAGGCGTGTTTGCACACACAGACTCAGGCATGTTTACACACACACAGACTCAGGCATGTTTACACACACACTGACTCAGGCGTGTTTACACACACACAGACTCAGGCGTGTTTACACACACACAGACTGGCGTGTTTACACACACACTGACTCAGGCGTGTTTACACACACACAGACTCAGGCATGTTTACACACACACAGACTCAGGCGTGTTTGCACACACAGACTCAGACATGTTTACACACACACAGACTCAGGCATGTTTACACACACACAGACTCAGGCATGTTTACACACACACAGACTCAGGCATGTTTACACACACACAGACTCAGGCATGTTTGCACACACACAGACTCAGGCACGTTTACACACACACAGACTCAGGCATGTTTACACACACAGACTCAGGCATGTTTACACACACACAGACTCAGGCATGTTTACACACACACAGACTCAGGCATGTTTACACACACACAGACTCAGGCATGTTTACACACACACAGACTCAGGCATGTTTACACACACACAGACTCAGGGATGTTTACACACACACTGACTCAGGCGTGTTTACACACACACTGACTCAGGCATGTTTACACACACACTGACTCAGGCGTGTTTACACACACACAGACTCGGGCGTGCTACACACACACAGACTCAGGCATGTTTGCACACACTGACTCAGGGATGTTTACACACACAGACTCAGGCATGTTTACACACACAGACTCAGGCATGTTTACACACACACAGACTCAGGCATGTTTGCACACACTGACTCAGGGATGTTTACACACACACAGACTCAGGCATGTTTACACACACACTGACTCAGGCGTGTTTACACACACACAGACTCAGGCATGTTTACACACACACAGACTCAGGCGTGTTTACACACACACAGACTCGGGCGTGCTACACACACACAGACTCATGATGTGGGTGTCCAGTTTCTGTTTGGTCTACAGTCACACCATATCACTCACAACACCCTGCAGGAGCTTAAGTTCTGAAGCTGCCTGAGTGACACATGGTGCACCTTCTCTCCTCCAACCTGTATACCGTTATCAATCCCCCCAGAAACATAATGGCTTTCGGGAAAGGACCCTTTTAGCTATGCGTGTCCACCCATTCCCATACTACATGATCATTTTCCTACCCAAGAATCCCTTTTCAATATTCCTACTCTAAACTCATAAACTTCCACACAATGTATTTAATGTCACCAACCGTTCCTACTAGACACGTGCACACACACGGACTGTCCACCTGTGCCGTGCGTGTGCAAACAGACAGGCAGACAGGCGGGGGGATATCGGGGTGGGCGGGTTGGCGGGCGGGCGGGCGGGCAGGGCAGGCAGGCAGGCAGGCAGGCAGGCAGGCAGGCAGGCAGGCAGGCAGACAGACAGACAGACAGACAGACAGACAGACAGAGGGTGATATCTATGTGACTAGTTGAGAGGGAGGTAGCAGTGGGAAGTGGGAACCACACTATGTTTAGAACAAGGACAGTATACTGAACCGAACAAGAAACCCACAGTAGCTTCAACTTAAATCCTCTCCCCCTCTCCAGTTTGCTCTCTCTCTCTCCCTCTCTCCGGTTCCCTCTCTCTCTCCCTTTTCCAGTTCGCTCTCTCTCTCCCTCTCTCTGGTTCCCTCTCCATCTCTCCCTCTCCGGTTCCACCTCTCTTCCCACCTCTCCGGTTCCACCTCTCTTCCCACCTCTCTGGTTCCCTCTCTCTCTCCCCCTCTCCGGTTTCACTCTCTTCCATCTCTCTTTTTTCTCCCCCGGTTTCCTCTCTCCATCTCCCCCCCCGCCCCGCCCCTCTCCTGATCTCCCTCTCACCCTCTCGCCATCTCTCTCTCCCCTGCTCTTTCTCTCTCCTCTCTCCCTCTCACTCCCCCTTCCCAATCTCTGTCCTCTCTCTCAAAGTCTTTGATGTAGGTAGAGCTCTAACACAGAGCCTCTCCAGACTCTACTTCCCCAGAATGCTAATGTATCTTCCAGACTCTCTCTGTGTGTGTGTGTGTGTGTGTGTGTGTGTGTGTGTGTGTGTGTGTGTGTGTGTGTGTGTGTGTGTGTGTGTGTGTGTGTGTGTGTGTGTGTGTGTGTGTGTGTGTGTGAGAGAGAGAGAGAGAGAGAGAGAGAGAGAGAGAGAGACAGTGATTTCAAACATTGCCTGCCAGTACGAAAATAAGATGGACTGTCTCCAAATGGAAATCCAGCATGCAGGAGGGTAGGCAGTCATGCCAAGGAATATTTGGGTCCCTCTTGCAAAAACACAAAGAGAACACATTAATGGATAAATGAATGAGCAAACAAACAGACAAGTTGTGAAGATTGATCCTGTTGACTCTATTCAGCTGGTCCATGTGTGGTTCTCATGGCTCAGGAACCTTACTTAGGCCAGGGGAAAGACAGGCCTCATCCTCTTTCAACACAACACAGCCTATACTGCAAACACACACACCTCTACCCTGAACAGTACTACGATGTTAGCATCTCTTCCTCTGTCTCTATCCTTCCCTCTATCCTTCTCTCTCTTTCTCTTCCTCTGTCTCTATCCCTCCCTCTATCCTCTATCCTTCTCTCTCTTTCTCTCCCTCTGTCTCTATCCCTCCCTCTATCCTTCTCTCTCTTTCTCTTCCTCTGTCTCTATCCCTCCCTCTATCCTCTATCCCTCTCTCTTTCTCTTCCTCTGTCTTTATCCTTCCCTCTATCCTCTATCCTTCTCTCTCCCTTCTCTCTTCCTCTTCCTCTGTCTCTATCTCTCCCTCTATCCTTCTCTCTCCCTCTTCCTCTGTCTCTATCCCTCCATCTCTCCTTCTCTCTCCCTTTTCTCTCCCTCTTCCTCTGTCTCTATCTCTCCCTCTATCCTTCTCTCCCTCTTCTTCTGTCTCTATCCCTCCATCTCTCCTTCTCTCTCTCCCTTCTCTCTCCCTCTTCCTCTGTCTCTATCCCTCCATCTATCCTTCTCTCTCTCCCTCTTCCTCTGTCTCTATCCCTCCATCTCTCCTTCTCTCTCTCCTTCTCTCTCCCTCTTCCTCTGTCTCTATCCCTCCATCTATCCTTCTCTCTCTCCCTTCTCTCTCCCTCTTCCTCTGTCTCTATCCCTCCATCTCTCCTTCTCTCTCTCCCTCTTCCTCCATCTATCCTTCTCTCTCTCCCTTCTCTCTCCCTCTTCCTCTGTCTCTATCCCTCCATCTCTCCTTCTCTCTCTCCCTTCTCTCTCCTCTCCCTCCATCTATCCTTCTCTCTCCCCTTCTCTCTCCCTCTTCCTCTGTCTCTATCCCTCCATCTCTCCTTCTCTCTCTCCCTTCTCTCTCCCTCTTCCTCTGTCTCTATCCCTCCATCTCTCCTTCTCTCTCTCCCTTCTCTCTCCCTCTTCCTCTGTCTCTATCCCTCCATCTCTCCTTCTCTCTCTCCCTTCTCTCTCCCTCTTCCTCCATCTATCCTTCTCTCTCTCCTTCTCTCTCCCTCTTCCTCTGTCTCTATCCCTCCATCTATCCTTCTCTCTCTCCCTTCTCTCTCCCTCTTCCTCTGTCTCTATCCCTCCATCTATCCTTCTCTCTCTCCCCTTCTCTCTCCCTCTTCCTCTGTCTCTATCCCTCCATCTATCCTTCTCTCTCTCCCTTCTCTCTCCTCTTCCTCTGTCTCTATCCCTCCATCTCTCCTTCTCTCTCTCCCTTCTCTCCCCTCTTCCTCTGTCTCTATCCCTCCATCTCTCCTTCTCTCTCTCCCTTCTCTCTCCCTCTTCCTCTGTCTCTATCCCTCCATCTCTCCTTCTCTCTCTCCTTCTCTCTCCCTCTTCCTCCATCTATCCTTCTCTCTCTCCCTTCTCTCTCCCTCTTCCTCTGTCTCTATCCCTCCATCTCTCCTTCTCTCTCTCCCTTCTCTCTCCCTCTTCCTCTGTCTCTATCCCTCCATCTATCCTTCTCTATCTCTCTCTCTTTTTTCTCTTCTTCTTTCTTGGCTGTCGGTTCTAAAGCAAACCCTAGACTCACCACTCCACTGTTATAATATCCTAGATATTGGGGGAACAGTTTGGCCAGTTTGGCCATCTATTTTTTCATTATCAGCGCGCCTGCTACCATCATTTCCACACAAATGCCATGTTGGCATGTCGGAGGTGGCATGTCACCATGGCGATGTGTGATTTATTTCTGGAACGACACCCACAGAGCACCAACGTCCCTCGCTCCGTCCGCCAAGCTGGGCGCTGCACTGTCTATGAATCCCACTCCAACACTGAAAGAGACGCCGGCAAATTTTTTTTAATTTTCTCTCTTTCTCACTTGTATCAATCATTGACGGAAAATAACAAGTCCCCTCTTTTCATCCTTACTTCCCTCTTTCATTATGTTGTTATCCCCTGTGTCCATCTCTTCCTGCTATCCCTTGTGACCATCTCTTCCTGTTATCCCCTGTGTCGATCTCTTCATGTTATCCCCTGTGTCGATCTCTTCATGTTATCCCCTGTGTCGATCTCTTCATGTTATCCCCTTATCCCCTGTGTCTTCCTGTTATCCCTGTGTCCATCTTCATGTTATCCCCTGTGTCCATCTCTTCATGTTATCCCCTGTGTCCATCTCTTCATGTTATCCCCTGTGTCCATCTCTTCATGTTATCCCCTGTGTCCATCTCTTCATGTTCCCCTGTGTCCATCTCTTCCTGTTATCCCCTGTGTCCATCTCTTCATGTTATCCCCTGTGTCCATCTCTTCCCCCCGTGTCCATCTCTTCCTGTTATCCCCTGTGTCCATCTCTTCATGTTATCCCCTGTGTCGATCTCTTCCTGTTATCCCCTGTGTCCATCTCTTCCTATTATCCCCTGTGTCCATCTCTTCCTGTTATCCCCTGTGTCCATCTCTTCTTGTTATCCCCTGTGTCCATCTCTTCATGTTATCCCCTGTGTCCATCTCTTCCTGTTATCCCCTGTGTCCATCTCTTCCTGTTATCCCCTGTGTCCATCTCTTCCTGTTATCCCCTGTGTCCATCTCTTCATGTTATCCCCTGTGTCCATCTCTTCCTATTATCCCCTGTGTCCATCTCTTCCTGCTATCCCTTGTGACCATCTCTTCCTGTTATCCCCTGTGTCCATCTCTTCCTATTATCCCCTGTGTCCATCTCTTCCTGTTATCCCATCTCTTCCTATTATCCCCTGTGTCCATCTCTTCCTGTTATCCCTGTGTCCATCTCTTCCTTGTTATCCCTGTGTCCATCTCTTCCTATTATCCCCTGTGTCCATCTCTTCCTATTATCCCCTGTGTCCATCTCTTCCTGCTATCCCTTGTGTCCATCTCTTCCTGTTATCCCCTGTGTCCATCTCTTCCTATTATCCCCTGTGTCCATCTCTTCCTGCTTATCCCTGTGTCCATCTCTTCCTGCTTATCCCCTGTGTCCATCTCTTCCTGTTATCCCTTGTGTCCATCTCTTCCTGCTTATCCCTTGTGTCCATCTCTTCCTATTATCCCCTGTGTCCATCTCTTCCTGTTATCCCCTGTGTCCATCTCTTCCTATTATCCCCTGTGTCCATCTCTTCCTATTATCCCCTGTGTCCATCTCTTCATGTTATCCCCTGTGTCCATCTCTTCCTTTATCCCCTGTGTCCATCTCTTCCTGTTATCCCCTGTGTCCATCTCTTCCTGTTATCCCCTTGTCCATCTCTTCCTGTTATCCCCTGTGTCCATCTCTTCCTGTTATCCCCTGTGTCCATCTCTTCCTATTATCCCCTGTGTCCATCTCTTCTTGCTATCTCTTGTGTCCATCTCTTCCTATTATCCCCTGTGTCCATCTCTTCCTATTATCCCCTGTGTCCATCTCTTCTTGCTATCCCTTGTGTCCATCTCTTCCTATTATCCCCTGTGTCCATCTCTTCCTATTATCCCCTGTGTCCATCTCTTCCTATTATCCCTGTGTCCATCTCTTCCTATTATCCCTGTGTCCATCTCTTCCTGTTATCCCCTGTGTCCATCTCTTCCTATTATCCCCTGTGTCCATCTCTTCCTATTATCCCTGTGTCCATCTCTTCCTGTTATCCCCTGTGTCCATCTCTTCCTGTTATCCCCTGTGTCCATCTCTTCCTGTTATCCCTGTGTCCATCTCTTCCTGTTATCCCCTGTGTCCATCTCTTCCTGTTATCCCCTGTGTCCATCTCTTCCTGTTATCCCATGTTATCCTCTTCCTGTTATCCCTCCATCTCTTCCTAATCCCCTGTGTCCATCTCTTCCTGTCCCCTGTGTCCATCTCTTCCTGTTATCCCCTGTGTCCATCTCTTCCTATTATCCCCTGTGTCCATCTCTTCCTGTTATCCCCTGTGTCCATCTCTTCCTGTTATCCCCTGTGTCCATCTCTTCCTGTTATCCCCTGTGTCCATCTCTTCCTATTATCCCCTGTGTCCATCTCTTCCTATTATCCCCTGTGTCCATCTCTTCCTATTATCCCCTGTGTCCATCTCTTCCTATTATCCCCTGTGTCCATCTCTTCCTGTTATCCCCTGTGTCCATCTCTTCCTGTTATCCCTGTGTCCATCTCTTCATGTTATCCCTTGTGTCCATCTCTTCCTGTTATCCCCTGTGTCCATCTCTTCCTGTTATCCCCTGTGTCCATCTCTTCCTATTATCCCCTGTGTCCATCTCTTCCTGTTATCCCCTGTGTCCATCTCTTCCTATTATCCCCTGTGTCCATCTCTTCCTGTTATCCCCTGTGTCCATCTCTTCCTATTATCCCCTGTGTCCATCTCTTCCTGTTATCCCCTGTGTCCATCTCTTCCTGTTATCCCCTGTGTCCATCTCTTCCTGTTATCCCCTGTGTCCATCTCTTCCTGTTATCCCCTGTGTCCATCTCTTCCTGTTATCCCCCTGTGTCCATCTCTTCCTGTTATCCCCTGTGTCCATCTCTTCCTGTTATCCCCTGTGTCCATCTCTTCCTGTTATCCCCTGTGTCCATCTCTTCCTATTATCCCCTGTGTCCATCTCTTCCTGTTATCCCCTGTGTCCATCTCTTCCTATTATCCCCTGTGTCCATCTCTTCCTGCTATCCTGTGTCCATCTCTTCCTATTATCCCTGTGTCCATCTCTTCCTATTATCCCCTGTGTCCATCTCTTCCTGTTATCCCCTGTGTCCATCTCTTCCTATTATCCCCTGTGTCCATCTCTTCCTGTTATCCCCTGTGTCCATCTCTTCCTGTTATCCCCTGTGTCCATCTCTTCCTGTTATCCCCTGTGTCCATCTCTTCCTATTATCCCCTGTGTCCATCTCTTCCTGTTTATCCCCTGTGTCCATCTCTTCCTGTTATCCCCTGTGACCATCTCTTCCTGTTATCCCCTGTGTCCATCTCTTCATGTTATCCCCTGTGTCCATCTCTTCATGTTATCCCCTGTGTCCATCTCTTCCTATTATCCCCTGTGTCCATCTCTTCATGTTATCCCCTGTGTCCATCTCTTCATGTTATCCCCTGTGTCCATCTCTTCCTATTATCCCCTGTGTCCATCCCTTCATGTTATCCCGTGTCGATCTCTTCATGTTATCCCCTGTGTCGATCTCTTCATGTTATCCCCTGTGTCCATCTCTTCCTATTATCCCCTGTGTCCATCTCTTCCTATTATCCCCTGTGTCCATCTCTTCCTATTATCCCCTGTGTCCATCTCTTCCTATTATCCCCTGTGTCCATCTCTTCCTGTTATCCCCTGTGTCCATCTCTTCCTGTTATCCCCTGTGTCCATCTCTTCCTGTTATCCCCTGTGTCCATCTCTTCCTGTCCCCTGTGTCCATCTCTTCCTGTTATCCCCTGTGTCCATCTCTTCCTATTATCCCCTGTGTCCATCTCTTCCTGTTATCCCCTGTGTCCATCTCTTCCTGTTATCCCCTGTGTCCATCTCTTCCTGTTATCCCCTGTGTCCATCTCTTCCTATTATCCCCTGTGTCCATCTCTTCCTGTTATCCCCTGTGTCCATCTCTTCCTGTTATCCCCTGTGTCCATCTCTTCCTGTTATCCCCTGTGTCCATCTCTTCCTGTTATCCCCTGTGTCCATCTCTTCCTATCCCCTGTGTCCATCTCTTCCTGTTATCCCCTGTGTCCATCTCTTCCTGTTATCCCCTGTGTCCATCTCTTCCTGTTATCCCCTGTGTCCATCTCTTCCTATTATCCCCTGTGTCCATCTCTTCCTGTTATCCCCTGTGTCCATCTCTTCCTGTTATCCCCTGTGTCCATCTCTTCCTATTATCCCCTGTGTCCATCTCTTCCTGTTATCCCCTGTGTCCATCTCTTCCTGCTATCTCTTGTGTCCATCTCTTCCTATTATCCCCTGTGTCCATCTCTTCCTATTATCCCCTGTGTCCATCTCTTCTTGCTATCTCTTGTGTCCATCTCTTCCTATTATCCCCTGTGTCCATCTCTTCCTATTATCCCTGTGTCCATCTCTTCTTGCTATCTCTTGTGTCCATCTCTTCCTATTATCCCCTGTGTCCATCTCTTCCTGTTATCCCCTGTGTCCATCTCTTCCTGTTATCCTTGTGTCCATCTCTTCCTATTATCCCCTGTGTCCATCTCTTCCTATTATCCCCTGTGTCCATCTCTTCTTGCTATCTCTTGTGTCCATCTCTTCCTATTATCCCCTGTGTCCATCTCTTCCTGCTATCTCTTGTGTCCATCTCTTCCTATTATCCCCTGTGTCCATCTCTTCCTGTTATCCCCTGTGTCCATCTCTTCATGTTATCCCCTGTGTCCATCTCTTCCTGTTATCCCCTGTGTCCATCTCTTCCTATTATCCCCTGTGTCCATCTCTTCCTATTATCCCCTGTTTCCATCTCTTCCTATTATCCCCTGTGTCCATCTCTTCCTGTTATCCCCTGTGTCCATCTCTTCCTGATTATCCCCTGTGTCCATCTCTTCCTGTTATCCCCTGTGTCCATCTCTTCCTGTTATCCCCTGTGTCCATCTCTTCCTGTTATCCCCTGTGTCCATCTCTTCCTATTGTCCCCTGTGTCCATCTCTTCCTATTATCCCCTGTGTCCATCTCTTCCTATTATCCCCTGTGTCCATCTCTTCCTGTTATCCCCTGTGTCCATCTCTTCCTGTTATCCCCTGTGTCCATCTCTTCCTGTTATCCCCTGTGTCCATCTCTTCCTGTTATCCCTGTGTCCATCTCTTCCTGTTATCCCCTGTATCCATCTCTTCCTGTTATCCCCTGTGTCCATCTCTTCCTATTATCCCCTGTGTCCATCTCTTCCTGTTATCCCCTGTGTCCATCTCTTCCTATTATCCCCTGTGTCCATCTCTTCCTGTTATCCCCTGTGTCCATCTCTTCCTATTATCCCTGTGTCCATCTCTTCCTGTTATCCCCTGTGTCCATCTCTTCCTGTTATCCCCTGTGTCCATCTCTTCCTGTTATCCCCTGTGTCCATCTCTTCCTGTTATCCCCTGTGTCCATCTCTTCCTGTTATCCCCTGTGTCCATCTCTTCCTGTTATCCCCTGTGTCCATCTCTTCCTGTTATCCCCTGTGTCCATCTCTTCCTGTTATCCCCTGTGTCCATCTCTTCCTGTTATCCCCTGTGTCCATCTCTTCCTGTTATCCCTGTGTCCATCTCTTCCTGTTATCCCCTGTGTCCATCTCTTCCTGTTATCCCCTGTGTCCATCTCTTCCTATTATCCCTGTGTCCATCTCTTCCTATTATCCCTGTGTCCATCTCTTCCTGTTATCCCCTGTGTCCATCTCTTCCTGTTATCCCCTGTGTCCATCTCTTCCTGTTATCCCCTGTGTCCATCTCTTCCTATTATCCCCTGTGTCCATCTCTTCCTGTTATCCCCTGTGTCCATCTCTTCCTGTTATCCCCTGTGTCCATCTCTTCCTGTTATCCCCTGTGTCCATCTCTTCCTGTTATCCCCTGTGTCCATCTCTTCCTATTATCCCCTGTGTCCATCTCTTCCTGTTATCCCCTGTGTCCATCTCTTCCTGTTATCCCCTGTGTCCATCTCTTCCTGTTATCCCCTGTGTCCATCTCTTCCTATTATCCCCTGTGTCCATCTCTTCCTATTATCCCCTGTGTCCATCTCTTCCTATTATCCCCTGTGTCCATCTCTTCCTATTATCCCCTGTGTCCATCTCTTCCTATTATCCCCTGTGTCCATCTCTTCCTGTTATCCCCTGTGTCCATCTCTTCATGTTATCCCCTGTGTCCATCTCTTCCTGTTATCCCCTGTGTCCATCTCTTCCTATTATCCCCTGTGTCCATCTCTTCCTATTATCCCCTGTGTCCATCTCTTCCTGTTATCCCCTGTGTCCATCTCTTCCTGTTATCCCCTGTGTCCATCTCTTCCTATTATCCCCTGTGTCCATCTCTTCCTGTTATCCCCTGTGTCCATCTCTTCCTGTTATCCCCTGTGTCCATCTCTTCCTGTTATCCCCTGTGTCCATCTCTTCCTATTATCCCCTGTGTCCATCTCTTCCTGTTATCCCCTGTGTCCATCTCTTCCTGTTATCCCCTGTGTCCATCTCTTCCTGTTATCCCCCTGTGTCCATCTCTTCCTGTTATCCCCTGTGTCCATCTCTTCCTGTTATCCCCTGTGTCCATCTCTTCCTGTTATCCCCTGTGTCCATCTCTTCCTGTTATCCCCTGTGTCCATCTCTTCCTGTTATCCCCTTCCTGTTGTCCATCTCTTCCTGTTATCCCCTGTGTCCATCTCTTCCTGTTATCCCCTGTGTCCATCTCTTCCTGTTATCCCCTGTGTCCATCTCTTCCTATTATCCCCTGTGTCCATCTCTTCCTGTTATCCCCTGTGTCCATCTCTTCCTATTATCCCCTGTGTCCATCTCTTCCTATTATCCCCTGTGTCCATCTCTTCCTGTTATCCCTGTGTCCATCTCTTCCTGTTATCCCCTGTGTCCATCTCTTCCTGTTATCCCCTGTGTCCATCTCTTCCTGTTATCCCTGTGTCCATCTCTTCCTGTTATCCCCTGTGTCCATCTCTTCCTGTTATCCCCTGTGTCCATCTCTTCCTGTTATCCCCTGTGTCCATCTCTTCCTGTTATCCCCTGTGTCCATCTCTTCCTATTATCCCCTGTGTCCATCTCTTCCTGTTATCCCCTGTGTCCATCTCTTCCTATTATCCCCTGTGTCCATCTCTTCCTGTTATCCCCTGTGTCCATCTCTTCCTGTTATCCCCTGTGTCCATCTCTTCCTGTTATCCCCTGTGTCCATCTCTTCCTGTTATCCCCTGTGTCCATCTCTTCCTGTTATCCCCTGTGTCCATCTCTTCCTGTTATCCCCTGTGTCCATCTCTTCCTGTTATCCCTGTGTCCATCTCTTCCTGTTATCCCCTGTGTCCATCTCTTCCTATTATCCCCTGTGTCCATCTCTTCCTGTTATCCCTGTGTCCATCTCTTCCTGTTATCCCCTGTGTCCATCTCTTCCTATTATCCCCTGTGTCCATCTCTTCCTATTATCCCCTGTGTCCATCTCTTCCTGTTATCCCCTGTGTCCATCTCTTCCTGTTATCCCCTGTGTCCATCTCTTCCTGTTATCCCCTGTGTCCATCTCTTCCTATTATCCCCTGTGTCCATCTCTTCCTGTTATCCCCTGTGTCCATCTCTTCCTGTTATCCCCTGTGTCCATCTCTTCCTGTTATCCCCTGTGTCCATCTCTTCCTGTTATCCCCTGTGTCCATCTCTTCCTATTATCCCCTGTGTCCATCTCTTCCTGTTATCCCCTGTGTCCATCTCTTCCTGTTATCCCCTGTGTCCATCTCTTCCTGTTATCCCCTGTGTCCATCTCTTCCTATTATCCCCTGTGTCCATCTCTTCCTATTATCCCCTGTGTCCATCTCTTCCTGTTATCCCCTGTGTCCATCTCTTCCTGTTATCCCCTGTGTCCATCTCTTCCTGTTATCCCCTGTGTCCATCTCTTCCTGTTATCCCCTGTGTCCATCTCTTCCTGTTATCCCCTGTGTCCATCTCTTCCTGTTATCCCCTGTGTCCATCTCTTCCTATTATCCCCTGTGTCCATCTCTTCCTATTATCCCCTGTGT
This sequence comes from Oncorhynchus tshawytscha, assembly GCF_018296145.1. Classification (NCBI taxonomy): domain Eukaryota; kingdom Metazoa; phylum Chordata; class Actinopteri; order Salmoniformes; family Salmonidae; genus Oncorhynchus; species Oncorhynchus tshawytscha. The sequence goes on from NC_056442.1 coordinate 43,935,292, forward strand.
CCATCTCTTCCTATTATCCCCTGTGTCCATCTCTTCCTGTTATCCCCTGTGTCCATCTCTTCCTATTATCCCCTGTGTCCATCTCTTCCTGTTATCCCCTGTGTCCATCTCTTCCTGTTATCCCCTGTGTCCATCTCTTCCTGTTATCCCCTGTGTCCATCTCTTCCTATTATCCCCTGTGTCCATCTCTTCCTATTATCCCCTGTGTCCATCTCTTCCTGTTATCCCCTGTGTCCATCTCTTCCCCCTGTTATCCCCTGTTATCCCCTGTGTCCATCTCTTCCTGTTATCCCCTGTGTCCATCTCTTCCTGTTATCCCCTGTGTCCATCTCTTCCTGTTATCCCCTGTGTCCATCTCTTCCTGTTATCCCCTGTCCATCTCTTCCTGTTATCCCCTGTGTCCATCTCTTCCTGTTATCCCCTGTGTCCATCTCTTCCTGTTATCCCCTGTGTCCATCTCTTCCTGTTATCCCCTGTGTCCATCTCTTCCTGTTATCCCCTGTGTCCATCTCTTCCTGTTATCCCCTGTGTCCATCTCTTCCTATTATCCCCTGTGTCCATCTCTTCCTGTTATCCCCTGTGTCCATCTCTTCCTATTATCCCCTGTGTCCATCTCTTCCTGTTATCCCCTGTGTCCATCTCTTCCTGTTATCCCCTGTGTCCATCTCTTCCTGTTATCCCCTGTGTCCATCTCTTCCTGTTATCCCTGTGTCCATCTCTTCCTGTTATCCCCTGTGTCCAAATCTCTTCCTGTTATCCCCTGTGTCCATCTCTTCCTGTTATCCCCTGTGTCCATCTCTTCCTGTTATCCCCTGTGTCCATCTCTTCCTGTTATCCCCTGTGTCCATCTCTTCCTGTTATCCCCTGTGTCCATCTCTTCCTATTATCCCCTGTGTCCATCTCTTCCTGTTATCCCCTGTGTCCATCTCTTCCTGTTATCCCCTGTGTCCATCTCTTCCTGTTATCCCCTGTGTCCATCTCTTCCTGTTATCCCCTGTGTCCATCTCTTCCTGTTATCCCCTGTGTCCATCTCTTCCTATTATCCCCTGTGTCCATCTCTTCCTGTTATCCCCTGTGTCCATCTCTTCCTATTATCCCCTGTGTCCATCTCTTCCTGTTATCCCCTGTGTCCATCTCTTCCTGTTATCCCCTGTGTCCATCTCTTCCTGTTATCCCCTGTGTCCATCTCTTCCTGTTATCCCCTGTGTCCATCTCTTCCTGTTATCCCCTGTGTCCATCTCTTCCTGTTATCCCCTGTGTCCATCTCTTCCTGTTATCCCCTGTGTCCATCTCTTCCTGTTATCCCCTGTGTCCATCTCTTCCTGTTATCCCCTGTGTCCATCTCTTCCTGTTATCCCCTGTGTCCATCTCTTCCTGTTATCCCCTGTGTCCATCTCTTCCTGTTATCCCCTGTGTCCATCTCTTCCTGTTATCCCCTGTGTCCATCTCTTCCTGTTATCCCCTGTGTCCATCTCTTCCTGTTATCCCCTGTGTCCATCTCTTCCTGTTATCCCCTGTGTCCATCTCTTCCTGTTATCCCCTCCATCTCTTCCTGTTATCCCCTGTGTCCATCTCTTCCTGTTATCCCCTGTGTCCATCTCTTCCTGTTATCCCCTGTGTCCATCTCTTCCTGTTATCCCCTGTGTCCATCTCTTCCTATTATCCCCTGTGTCCATCTCTTCCTGTATCCCCTGTGTCCATCTCTTCCTATTATCCCCTGTGTCCATCTCTTCCTGCTATCTCTTGTGTCCATCTCTTCCTATTATCCCCTGTGTCCATCTCTTCCTGTTATCCCCTGTGTCCATCTCTTCCTGTTATCCCCTGTGTCCATCTCTTCCTGTTATCCCCTGTGTCCATCTCTTCCTATTATCCCCTGTGTCCATCTCTTCCTGTTATCCCTGTGTCCATCTCTTCCTGTTATCCCCTGTGTCCATCTCTTCCTATTATCCCCTGTGTCCATCTCTTCCTATTATCCCCTGTGTCCATCTCTTCCTGTTATCCCCTGTGTCCATCTCTTCCTGTTATCCCCTGTGTCCATCTCTTCCTATTATCCCCTGTGTCCATCTCTTCCTGTTATCCCCTGTGTCCATCTCTTCCTATTATCCCCTGTGTCCATCTCTTCCTATTATCCCCTGTGTCCATCTCTTCCTGTTATCCCTGTGTCCATCTCTTCCTATTATCCCCTGTGTCCATCTCTTCCTATTATCCCCTGTGTCCATCTCTTCTTGCTATCTCTTGTGTCCATCTCTTCCTATTATCCCCTGTGTCCATCTCTTCCTATTATCCCCTGTGTCCATCTCTTCCTGTTATCTCTGTGTCCATCTCTTCCTGTTATCCCCTGTGTCCATCTCTTCCTGTTATCCCCTGTGTCCATCTCTTCCTATTATCCCCTGTGTCCATCTCTTCCTGTTATCCCCTGTGTCCATCTCTTCCTGTTATCCCCTGTGTCCATCTCTTCCTGTTATCCCCTGTGTCCATCTCTTCCTGTTATCCCCTGTGTCCATCTCTTCCTGTTATCCCCTGTGTCCATCTCTTCCTGTTATCCCCTGTGTCCATCTCTTCCTGTTATCCCCTGTGTCCATCTCTTCCTGTTATCCCCTGTGTCCATCTCTTCCTGTTATCCCCTGTGTCCATCTCTTCCTGTTATCCCCTGTGTCCATCTCTTCCTGTTATCCCCTGTGTCCATCTCTTCCTGTTATCCCCTGTGTCCATCTCTTCCTGTTATCCCCTGTGTCCATCTCTTCCTATTATCCCCTGTGTCCATCTCTTCCTATTATCCCCTGTGTCCATCTCTTCCTGTTATCCCCTGTGTCCATCTCTTCCTGTTATCCCCTGTGTCCATCTCTTCCTGTTATCCCCTGTGTCCATCTCTTCCTGTTATCCCCTGTGTCCATCTCTTCCTGTTATCCCCTGTGTCCATCTCTTCCTGTTATCCCCTGTGTCCATCTCTTCCTGTTATCCCCTGTGTCCATCTCTTCCTGTTATCCCCTGTGTCCATCTCTTCCTGTTATCCCCTGTGTCCATCTCTTCCTGTTATCCCCTGTGTCCATCTCTTCCTGTTATCCCCTGTGTCCATCTCTTCCTGTTATCCCCTGTGTCCATCTCTTCCTGTTATCCCCTGTGTCCATCTCTTCCTGTTATCCCCTGTGTCCATCTCTTCCTGTTATCCCCTGTGTCCATCTCTTCCTGTTATCCCCTGTGTCCATCTCTTCCTGTTATCCCCTGTGTCCATCTCTTCCTGTTATCCCCTGTGTCCATCTCTTCCTATTATCCCCTGTGTCCATCTCTTCCTGTTATCCCCTGTGTCCATCTCTTCCTGTTATCCCCTGTGTCCATCTCTTCCTGTTATCCCCTGTGTCCATCTCTTCCTATTATCCCCTGTGTCCATCTCTTCCTGTTATCCCCTGTGTCCATCTCTTCCTGTTATCCCCTGTGTCCATCTCTTCCTTCCTATTATCCCCTGTGTCCATCTCTTCCTATTATCCCCTGTGTCCATCTCTTCCTGTTATCCCCTGTGTCCATCTCTTCCTGTTATCCCCTGTGTCCATCTCTTCCTGTTATCCCCTGTGTCCATCTCTTCCTGTTATCCCCTGTGTCCATCTCTTCCTATTATCCCCTGTGTCCATCTCTTCCTGTTATCCCCTGTGTCCATCTCTTCCTGTTATCCCCTGTGTCCATCTCTTCCTGTTATCCCCTGTGTCCATCTCTTCCTGTTATCCCTGTGTGTCCATCTCTTCCTATTATCCCCTGTGTCCATCTCTTCCTATTATCCCCTGTGTCCATCTCTTCCTATTATCCCCTGTGTCCATCTCTTCCTGTTATCCCCTGTGTCCATCTCTTCCTGTTATCCCCTGTGTCCATCTCTTCCTGTTATCCCCTGTGTCCATCTCTTCCTGTTATCCCCTGTGTCCATCTCTTCCTGTTATCCCCTGTGTCCATCTCTTCCTATTATCCCCTGTGTCCATCTCTTCCTGTTATCCCTGTGTCCATCTCTTCCTGTTATCCCCTGTGTCCATCTCTTCCTATTATCCCCTGTGTCCATCTCTTCCTGTTATCCCCTGTGTCCATCTCTTCCTGTTATCCCCTGTGTCCATCTCTTCCTGTTATCCCCTGTGTCCATCTCTTCCTGTTATCCCCTGTGTCCATCTCTTCCTGTTATCCCCTGTGTCCATCTCTTCCTATTATCCCCTGTGTCCATCTCTTCCTATTATCCCCTGTGTCCATCTCTTCCTGTTATCCCCTGTTATCCCCTGTGTCCATCTCTTCCTGTTATCCCCTGTGTCCATCTCTTCCTGTTATCCCCTGTGTCCATCTCTTCCTGTTATCCCTGTGTCCATCTCTTCCTGTTATCCCCTGTGTCCATCTCTTCCTGTTATCCCCTGTGTCCATCTCTTCCTGTTATCCCCTGTGTCCATCTCTTCCTATTATCCCCTGTGTCCATCTCTTCCTGTTATCCCCTGTGTCCATCTCTTCCTGTTATCCCCTGTGTCCATCTCTTCCTGTTATCCCCTGTGTCCATCTCTTCCTATTATCCCCTGTGTCCATCTCTTCCTGTTATCCCCTGTGTCCATCTCTTCCTATTATCCCCTGTGTCCATCTCTTCCTGTTATCCCCTGTGTCCATCTCTTCCTGTTATCCCCTGTGTCCATCTCTTCCTGTTATCCCCTGTGTCCATCTCTTCCTGTTATCCCCTGTGTCCATCTCTTCCTGTTATCCCCTGTGTCCATCTCTTCCTATTATCCCCTGTGTCCATCTCTTCCTGTTATCCCCTGTGTCCATCTCTTCCTATTATCCCCTGTGTCCATCTCTTCCTGTTATCCCCTGTGTCCATCTCTTCCTATTATCCCCTGTGTCCATCTCTTCCTATTATCCCCTGTGTCCATCTCTTCCTGTTATCCCCTGTGTCCATCTCTTCCTGTTATCCCCTGTGTCCATCTCTTCCTGTTATCCCCTGTGTCCATCTCTTCCTGTTATCCCCTGTGTCCATCTCTTCCTGTTATCCCCTGTGTCCATCTCTTCCTGTTATCCCCTGTGTCCATCTCTTCCTGTTATCCCCTGTGTCCATCTCTTCCTGTTATCCCCTGTGTCCATCTCTTCCTGTTATCCCCTGTGTCCATCTCTTCCTGTTATCCCCTGTGTCCATCTCTTCCTGTTATCCCCTGTGTCCATCTCTTCCTGTTATCCCCTGTGTCCATCTCTTCCTGTTATCCCCTGTGTCCATCTCTTCCTGTTATCCCCTGTGTCCATCTCTTCCTGTTATCCCCTGTGTCCATCTTTCCTGTTATCCCCTGTGTCCATCTCTTCCTGTTATCCCCTGTGTCCATCTCTTCCTATTATCCCCTGTGTCCATCTCTTCCTGTTATCCCCTGTGTCCATCTCTTCCTGTTATCCCCTGTGTCCATCTCTTCCTGTTATCCCCTGTGTCCATCTCTTCCTGTTATCCCCTGTGTCCATCTCTTCCTGTTATCCCCTGTGTCCATCTCTTCCTGTTATCCCCTGTGTCCATCTCTTCCTTCCCCTGTGTCCATCTCTTCCTGTTATCCCTGTGTCCATCTCTTCCTGTTATCCTGTGTCCATCTCTTCCTATTATCCCCTGTGTCCATCTCTTCCTGTTATCCCCTGTGTCCATCTCTTCCTGTTATCCCCTGTGTCCATCTCTTCCTGTTATCCCCTGTGTCCATCTCTTCCTGTTATCCCCTGTGTCCATCTCTTCCTATTATCCCCCCCTGTGTCCATCTCTTCCTGTTATCCCCTGTGTCCATCTCTTCCTGTTATCCCCTGTGTCCATCTCTTCCTGTTATCCCCTGTGTCCATCTCTTCCTATTATCCCCTGTGTCCATCTCTTCCTATTATCCCCTGTGTCCATCTCTTCCTGTTATCCCCTGTGTCCATCTCTTCCTGTTATCCCCTGTGTCCATCTCTTCCTGTTATCCCCTGTGTCCATCTCTTCCTGTTATCCCCTGTGTCCATCTCTTCCTGTTATCCCCTGTGTCCATCTCTTCCTGTTATCCCCTGTGTCCATCTCTTCCTGTTATCCCCTGTGTCCATCTCTTCCTGTTATCCCCTGTGTCCATCTCTTCCTGTTATCCCCTGTGTCCATCTCTTCCTGTTATCCCCTGTGTCCATCTCTTCCTGTTATCCCCTGTGTCCATCTCTTCCTGTTATCCCCTGTGTCCATCTCTTCCTGTTATCCCCTGTGTCCATCTCTTCCTGTTATCCCTGTGTCCATCTCTTCCTGTTATCCCCTGTGTCCATCTCTTCCTGTTATCCCCTGTGTCCATCTCTTCCTGTTATCCCCTGTGTCCATCTCTTCCTATTATCCCCTGTGTCCATCTCTTCCTGTTATCCCCTGTGTCCATCTCTTCCTATTATCCCCTGTGTCCATCTCTTCCTGTTATCCCCTGTGTCCATCTCTTCCTATCCCCTGTGTCCATCTCTTCCTGTTATCCCCTGTGTCCATCTCTTCCTATTATCCCCTGTGTCCATCTCTTCCTGTTATCCCCTGTGTCCATCTCTTCCTGTTATCCCCTGTGTCCATCTCTTCCTGTTATCCCCTGTGTCCATCTCTTCCTGTTATCCCCTGTGTCCATCTCTTCCTGTTATCCCCTGTGTCCATCTCTTCCTGTTATCCCCTGTGTCCATCTCTTCCTGTTATCCCCTGTGTCCATCTCTTCCTGTTATCCCCTGTGTCCATCTCTTCCTGTTATCCCCTGTGTCCATCTCTTCCTGTTATCCCCTGTGTCCATCTCTTCCTATTATCCCCTGTGTCCATCTCTTCCTGTTATCCCCTGTGTCCATCTCTTCCTATTATCCCCTGTGTCCATCTCTTCCTGTTATCCCCTGTGTCCATCTCTTCCTGTTATCCCCTGTGTCCATCTCTTCCTGTTATCCCCTGTGTCCATCTCTTCCTGTTATCCCTGTGTCCATCTCTTCCTGTTATCCCCTGTGTCCATCTCTTCCTGTTATCCCCTGTGTCCATCTCTTCCTGTTATCCCCTGTGTCCATCTCTTCCTGTTATCCCCTGTGTCCATCTCTTCCTGTTATCCCCTGTGTCCATCTCTTCCTGTTATCCCCTGTGTCCATCTCTTCCTGTTATCCCCTGTGTCCATCTCTTCCTGTTATCCCCTGTGTCCATCTCTTCCTGTTATCCCCTGTGTCCATCTCTTCCTGTTATCCCCTGTGTCCATCTCTTCCTTCCCCAGTCCATCTCTTCCTGTTATCCCCTGTGTCCATCTCTTCCTGTTATCCCCTGTGTCCATCTCTTCCTGTTATCCCCTGTGTCCATCTCTTCCTGTTATCCCCTGTGTCCATCTCTTCCTGTTATCCCCTGTGTCCATCTCTTCCTGTTATCCCCTGTGTCCATCTCTTCCTGTTATCCCCTGTGTCCATCTCTTCCTGTTATCCCCTGTGTCCATCTCTTCCTGTTATCCCCTGTGTCCATCTCTTCCTGTTATCCCCTGTGTCCATCTCTTCCTGTTATCCCCTGTGTCCATCTCTTCCTGTTATCCCCTGTGTCCATCTCTTCCTGTTATCCCCTGTGTCCATCTCTTCCTGTTATCCCCTGTGTCCATCTCTTCCTGTTATCCCCTGTGTCCATCTCTTCCTATTATCCCCTGTGTCCATCTCTTCCTGTTATCCCCTGTGTCCATCTCTTCCTGTTATCCCCTGTGTCCATCTCTTCCTATTATCCCCTGTGTCCATCTCTTCCTGTTATCCCTTGTGTCCATCTCTTCCTATTATCCCCTGTGTCCATCTTCCTGTTATCCCCTGTGTCCATCTCTTCCTGTTATCCCCTGTGTCCATCTCTTCCTGTTATCCCCTGTGTCCATCTCTTCCATCTCTTCCTATTATCCCCTGTGTCCATCTCTTCCTGTTATCCCCTGTGTCCATCTCTTCCTGTTATCCCTGTGTCCATCTCTTCCTATTATCCCCTGTGTCCATCTCTTCCTGTTATCCCCTGTGTCCATCTCTTCCTATTATCCCCTGTCCATCTCTTCCTGTTATCCCCTGTGTCCATCTCTTCCTGTTATCCCCTGTGTCCATCTCTTCCTGTTATCCCCTGTGTCCATCTCTTCCTGTTATCCCCTGTGTCCATCTCTTCCTGTTATCCCCTGTGTCCATCTCTTCCTGTTATCCCCTGTGTCCATCTCTTCCTGTTATCCCCTGTGTCCATCTCTTCCTGTTATCCCCTGTGTCCATCTCTTCCTGTTATCCCCTGTGTCCATCTCTTCCTGTTATCCCCTGTGTCCATCTCTTCCTGTTATCCCCTGTGTCCATCTCTTCCTGTTATCCCCTGTGTCCATCTCTTCCTGTTATCCCCTGTGTCCATCTCTTCCTGTTATCCCCTGTGTCCATCTCTTCCTGTTATCCCCTGTCCATCTCTTCCTGTTATCCCCTGTGTCCATCTCTTCCTGTTATCCCCTGTGTCCATCTCTTCCTGTTATCCCCTGTGTCCATCTCTTCCTGTTATCCCCTGTGTCCATCTCTTCCTATTATCCCCTGTGTCCATCTCTTCCTGTTATCTCTTCCATCTCTTCCTGTCCCCTATCCTTCCTGTTATCCCCTGTGTCCATCTCTTCCTGTTATCCTGTGTCCATCTCTTCCTATTATCCCCTGTGTCCATCTCTTCCTATTATCCCCTGTGTCCATCTCTTCCTGTTATCCCCTGTGTCCATCTCTTCCTGTTATCCCCTGTGTCCATCTCTTCCTGTTATCCCCTGTGTCCATCTCTTCCTTCCCCTGTGTCCATCTCTTCCTGTTATCCCCTGTGTCCATCTCTTCCTGTTATCCCCTGTGTCCATCTCTTCCTGTTATCCCCTGTGTCCATCTCTTCCTGTTATCCCCTGTGTCCATCTCTTCCTGTTATCCCCTGTGTCCATCTCTTCCTATTATCCCCTGTGTCCATCTCTTCCTGTTATCCCCTGTGTCCATCTCTTCCTGTTATCCCCTGTGTCCATCTCTTCCTGTTATCCCCTGTGTCCATCTCTTCCTGTTATCCCCTGTGTCCATCTCTTCCCCTGTGTCCATCTCTTCCTGTCCCCTGTGTCCATCTCTTCCTGTTATCCCCTGTGTCCATCTCTTCCTGTTATCCCCTGTGTCCATCTCTTCCTATTATCCCCTGTGTCCATCTCTTCCTGTTATCCCCTGTGTCCATCTCTTCCTGTTATCCTATGTCCATCTCTTCCTGTTATCCCCTGTGTCCATCTCTTCCTGTTATCCCCTGTGTCCATCTCTTCCTGTTATCCCCTGTGTCCATCTCTTCCTGTTATCCCCTGTGTCCATCTCTTCCTGTTATCCCCTGTGTCCATCTCTTCCTGTTATCCCCTGTGTCCATCTCTTCCTGTTATCCCCTGTGTCCATCTCTTCCTGTTATCCCCTGTGTCCATCTCTTCCTGTTATCCCCTGTGTCCATCTCTTCCTGTTATCCCCTGTGTCCATCTCTTCCTGTTATCCCCTGTGTCCATCTCTTCCTGTTATCCCCTGTGTCCATCTCTTCCTGTTATCCCCTGTGTCCATCTCTTCCTGTTATCCCCTGTGTCCATCTCTTCCTGTTATCCCCTTGTCCATCTCTTCCTGTTATCCCCTGTGTCCATCTCTTCCTGTTATCCCCTGTGTCCATCTCTTCCTATTATCCCCTGTGTCCATCTCTTCCTGTTATCCCCTGTGTCCATCTCTTCCTGTTATCCCCTGTGTCCATCTCTTCCTGTTATCCCCTGTGTCCATCTCTTCCTGTTATCCCCTGTGTCCATCTCTTCCTGTTATCCCCTGTGTCCATCTCTTCCTGTTATCCCCTGTGTCCATCTCTTCCTGTTATCCCCTGTGTCCATCTCTTCCTGTTATCCCCTGTGTCCATCTCTTCCTGTTATCCCCTGTGTCCATCTCTTCCTGTTATCCCCTGTGTCCATCTCTTCCTGTTATCCCCTGTGTCCATCTCTTCCTGTTATCCCCTGTGTCCATCTCTTCCTGTTATCCCCTGTGTCCATCTCTTCCTGTTATCCCCTGTGTCCATCTCTTCCTGTTATCCCCTGTGTCCATCTCTTCCTGTTATCCCCTGTGTCCATCTCTTCCTGTTATCCCCTGTGTCCATCTCTTCCTGTTATCCCCTGTGTCCATCTCTTCCTGTTATCCCCTGTGTCCATCTCTTCCTGTTATCCCCTGTGTCCATCTCTTCCTGTTATCCCCTGTGTCCATCTCTTCCTGTTATCCCCTGTGTCCATCTCTTCCTGTTATCCCCTGTGTCCATCTCTTCCTGTTATCCCCTGTGTCCATCTCTTCCTGTTATCCCCTGTGTCCATCTCTTCCTGTTATCCCCTGTGTCCATCTCTTCCTGTTATCCCCTTGTGTCCATCTCTTCCTGTTATCCCCTGTGTCCATCTCTTCCTATTATCCCCTGTGTCCATCTCTTCCTGTTATCCCCTGTGTCCATCTCTTCCTATTATCCCCTGTGTCCATCTCTTCCTGTTATCCTGTGTCCATCTCTTCCTATTATCCCCTGTGTCCATCTCTTCCTATTATCCCCTGTGTCCATCTCTTCCTGTGTCCATCTCTTCCTGTTATCCCCTGTGTCCATCTCTTCCTATTATCCCCTGTGTCCATCTCTTCCTGTTATCCCCTGTGTCCATCTCTTCCTGTTATCCCCTGTGTCCATCTCTTCCTATTATCCCCTGTGTCCATCTCTTCCTATTATCCCCTGTGTCCATCTCTTCCTGCTATCCCTGTGTCCATCTCTTCCTATTATCCCCTGTGTCCATCTCTTCCTATTATCCCCTGTGTCCATCTCTTCCTGTTATCCCCTGTGTCCATCTCTTCCTGTTATCCCCTTGTGTCCATCTCTTCCTATTATCCCCTGTGTCCATCTCTTCCTGTTATCCCCTGTGTCCATCTCTTCCTGTTATCCCCTTGTGTCCATCTCTTCCTGTTATCCCCTGTCCATCTCTTCCTGTTATCCCCTGTGTCCATCTCTTCCTCCTTATCCCTGTGTCCATCTCTTCCTATTATCCCCTGTGTCCATCTCTTCCTGTTATCCCCTGTGTCCATCTCTTCCTGTTATCCCTTGTGTCCATCTCTTCCTATTATCCCCTGTGTCCATCTCTTCCTGCTATCCCTGTGTCCATCTCTTCCTATTATCCCCTGTGTCCATCTCTTCCTGTTATCCCCTGTGTCCATCTCTTCCTGTTATCCCCTGTGTCCATCTCTTCCTGTTATCCCCTGTGTCCATCTCTTCCTGTTATCCCCTGTGTCCATCTCTTCCTGTTATCCCCTGTGTCCATCTCTTCCTGTTATCCCCTGTGTCCATCTCTTCCTGTTATCCCCTGTGTCCATCTCTTCCTGTTATCCCCTGTGTCCATCTCTTCCTGTTATCCCCTGTGTCCATCTCTTCCTGTTATCCCCTGTGTCCATCTCTTCCTGTTATCCCTGTGTCCATCTCTTCCTGTTATCCCCTGTGTCCATCTCTTCCTGTTATCCCCTGTGTCCATCTCTTCCTGTTATCCCCTGTGTCCATCTCTTCCTGTTATCCCCTGTGTCCATCTCTTCCTGTTATCCCCTGTGTCCATCTCTTCCTGTTATCCCCTGTGTCCATCTCTTCCTGTTATCCCCTGTGTCCATCTCTTCCTGTTATCCCTGTGTCCATCTCTTCCTATTATCCCCTGTGTCCATCTCTTCCTGTTATCCCCTGTGTCCATCTCTTCCTGTTATCCCCTGTGTCCATCTCTTCCTGTTATCCCCTGTGTCCATCTCTTCCTGTTATCCCCTGTGTCCATCTCTTCCTGTTATCCCCTGTGTCCATCTCTTCCTGTTATCCCCTGTGTCCATCTCTTCCTGTTATCCCCTGTGTCCATCTCTTCCTGTTATCCCCTGTGTCCATCTCTTCCTTTATCCCCTGTGTCCATCTCTTCCTGTTATCCCCTGTGTCCATCTCTTCCTGTTATCCCCTGTGTCCATCTCTTCCTGTTATCCCTGTGTCCATCTCTTCCTGTTATCCCCTGTGTCCATCTCTTCCTGTTATCCCCTGTGTCCATCTCTTCCTGTTATCCCCTGTGTCCATCTCTTCCTGTTATCCCCTGTGTCCATCTCTTCCTGTTATCCCCTGTGTCCATCTCTTCCTGTTATCCCCTGTGTCCATCTCTTCCTGTTATCCCCTGTGTCCATCTCTTCCTGTTATCCCCTGTGTCCATCTCTTCCTATTATCCCCTGTGTCCATCTCTTCCTGTTATCCCCTGTGTCCATCTCTTCCTGTTATCCCCTGTGTCCATCTCTTCCTGTTATCCCCTGTGTCCATCTCTTCCTATTATCCCCTGTGTCCATCTCTTCCTGTTATCCCCTGTGTCCATCTCTTCCTGTTATCCCTGTGTCCATCTCTTCCTGTTATCCCCTGTGTCCATCTCTTCCTGTTATCCCCTGTGTCCATCTCTTCCTGTTATCCCCTGTGTCCATCTCTTCCTGTTATCCCCTGTGTCCATCTCTTCCTATTATCCCCTGTGTCCATCTCTTCCTGTTATCCCCTGTGTCCATCTCTTCCTATTATCCCCTGTGTCCATCTCTTCCTGTTATCCCCTGTGTCCATCTCTTCCTATTATCCCCTGTGTCCATCTCTTCCTGTTATCCCTGTGTCCATCTCTTCCTGTTATCCCCTGTGTCCATCTCTTCCTGTTATCCCCTTGTGTCCATCTCTTCCTGTTATCCCCTGTGTCCATCTCTTCCTGTTATCCCCTGTGTCCATCTCTTCCTGTTATCCCCTGTGTCCATCTCTTCCTGTTATCCCCTGTGTCCATCTCTTCCTGTTATCCCCTGTGTCCATCTCTTCCTGTTATCCCCTGTGTCCATCTCTTCCTGTTATCCCCTGTGTCCATCTCTTCCTGTTATCCCCTGTGTCCATCTCTTCCTATTATCCCCTGTGTCCATCTCTTCCTGTTATCCCCTGTGTCCATCTCTTCCTGTTATCCCCTGTGTCCATCTCTTCCTATTATCCACTGTGTCCATCTCTTCCTGCTATCCCTTGTGACCATCTCTTCCTGTTATCCCCTGTGTCCATCTCTTCCTATTATCCCCTGTGTCGATCTCTTCCTGTTATCCCCTGTGTCCATCTCTTCCTGTTATCCCTTGTGACCATCTCTTCCTGTTATCCCCTGTGTCCATCTCTTCCTGCTATCCCTTGTGACCATCTCTTCCTGCTATCCCCTGTGTCCATCTCTTCCTGCTATCCCCTGTGTCCATCTCTTCATGTTATCCCCTGTGTCCATCTCTTCCTGTTATCCCCTGTGTCCATCTCTTCATGTTATCCCCTGTGTCCATCTCTTCCTGTTATCCCCTGTGTCCATCTCTTCATGTTATCCCCTGTGTCCATCTCTTCCTGTTATCCCCTGTGTCCATCTCTTCCTATTATCCCCTGTGTCCATCTCTTCCTGTTATCCCCTGTGTCCATCTCTTCCTGTTATCCCCTGTGTCCATCTCTTCCTGTTATCCCCTGTGTCCATCTCTTCCTGTTATCCCCTGTGTCCATCTCTTCCTGTTATCCCCTGTGTCCATCTCTTCCTGTTATCCCCTGTGTCCATCTCTTCCTATTATCCCCTGTGTCCATCTCTTCCTGTTATCCCCTGTGTCCATCTCTTCCTGTTATCCCCTGTGTCCATCTCTTCCTGTTATCCCCTGTGTCCATCTCTTCCTGTTATCCCCTGTGTCCATCTCTTCCTATTATCCCCTGTGTCCATCTCTTCCTGTTATCCCCTGTGTCCATCTCTTCCTGTTATCCCCTGTGTCCATCTCTTCCTGTTATCCCCTGTGTCCATCTCTTCCTGTTATCCCCTGTGTCCATCTCTTCCTGTTATCCCTGTGTCCCTTCCTGTTATCCCCTGTGTCCATCTCTTCCTGTTATCCCCTGTGTCCATCTCTTCCTGTTATCCCCTGTGTCCATCTCTTCCTGTTATCCCCTGTGTCCATCTCTTCCTGTTATCCCCTGTGTCCATCTCTTCCTATTATCCCCTGTGTCCATCTCTTCCTATTATCCCCTGTGTCCATCTCTTCCTATTATCCCCTGTGTCCATCTCTTCCTGTTATCCCCTGTGTCCATCTCTTCCTATTATCCCCTGTGTCCATCTCTTCCTGTTATCCCCTGTGTCCATCTCTTCCTGTTATCCCCTGTGTCCATCTCTTCCTGTTATCCCCTGTGTCCATCTCTTCCTATTATCCCCTGTGTCCATCTCTTCCTGTTATCCCCTGTGTCCATCTCTTCCTGTTATCCCCTGTGTCCATCTCTTCCTGTTATCCCCTGTGTCCATCTCTTCCTGTTATCCCCTGTGTCCATCTCTTCCTGTTATCCCCTGTGTCCATCTCTTCCTGTTATCCCCTGTGTCCATCTCTTCCTATTATCCCCTGTGTCCATCTCTTCCTTTATCCCCTGTGTCCATCTCTTCCTGTTATCCCCTGTGTCCATCTCTTCCTATTATCCCCTGTGTCCATCTCTTCCTGTTATCCCCTGTGTCCATCTCTTCCTATTATCCCCTGTGTCCATCTCTTCCTATTATCCCCTGTGTCCATCTCTTCCTGCTATCTCCTGTGTCCATCTCTTCCTATTATCCCCTGTGTCCATCTCTTCCTATTATCCCCTGTGTCCATCTCTTCCTGTTATCCCCTGTGTCCATCTCTTCCTGTTATCCCCTGTGTCCATCTCTTCCTGTTATCCCCTGTGTCCATCTCTTCCTATTATCCCTGTGTCCATCTCTTCCTATTATCCCCTGTGTCCATCTCTTCCTATTATCCCCTGTGTCCATCTCTTCCTGTTATCCCCTGTGTCCATCTCTTCCTGTTATCCCCTGTGTCCATCTCTTCCTGTTATCCCCTGTGTCCATCTCTTCCTATTATCCCCTGTGTCCATCTCTTCCTGTTATCCCCTGTGTCCATCTCTTCCTGTTATCCCCTGTGTCCATCTCTTCCTATTATCCCCTGTGTCCATCTCTTCCTGTTATCCCCTTGTGTCCATCTCTTCCTATTATCCCCTGTGTCCATCTCTTCCTGTTATCCCCTGTGTCCATCTCTTCCTGTTATCCCCTGTGTCCATCTCTTCCTATTATCCCCTGTGTCCATCTCTTCCTGTTATCCCTGTGTCCATCTCTTCCTGTTATCCCTGTGTCCATCTCTTCCTGTTATCCCCTGTGTCCATCTCTTCCTGTTATCCCCTGTGTCCATCTCTTCCTGTTATCCCCTGTGTCCATCTCTTCCTGTTATCCCCTGTGTCCATCTCTTCCTGTTATCCCCTGTGTCCATCTCTTCCTGTTATCCCCTGTGTCCATCTCTTCCTGTTATCCCCTGTGTCCATCTTTCCTGTTATCCCCTGTGTCCATCTCTTCCTATTATCCCCTGTGTCCATCTCTTCCTGTTATCCCCTGTGTCCATCTCTTCCTGTTATCCCCTGTGTCCATCTCTTCCTGTTATCCCCTGTGTCCATCTCTTCCTATTATCCCCTGTGTCCATCTCTTCCTGTTATCCCCTGTGTCCATCTCTTCCTGTTATCCCCTGTGTCCATCTCTTCCTGTTCCCCTGTGTCCATCTCTTCCTGTTATCCCCTGTGTCCATCTCTTCCTGTTATCCCCTGTGTCCATCTCTTCCTGTTATCCCCTGTGTCCATCTCTTCCTATTATCCCCTGTGTCCATCTCTTCCTGTTATCCCCTGTGTCCATCTCTTCCTGTTATCCCCTGTGTCCATCTCTTCCTGTTATCCCCTGTGTCCATCTCTTCCTGTTATCCCCTGTGTCCATCTCTTCCTATTATCCCCTGTGTCCATCTCTTCCTGTTATCCCCTGTGTCCATCTCTTCCTGTTATCCCCTGTGTCCATCTCTTCCTGTTATCCCCTGTGTCCATCTCTTCCTGTTATCCCCTGTGTCCATCTCTTCCTATTATCCCCTGTGTCCATCTCTTCCTGTTATCCCCTGTGTCCATCTCTTCCTGTTATCCCCTGTGTCCATCTCTTCCTGTTATCCCCTGTGTCCATCTCTTCCTGTTATCCCCTTGTGTCCATCTCTTCCTATTATCCCCTGTGTCCATCTCTTCCTATTATCCCCTGTGTCCATCTCTTCCTGTCCATCTCTTCCTATTATCCCCTGTGTCCATCTCTTCCTGTTATCCCCTGTGTCCATCTCTTCCTGTTATCCCCTGTGTCCATCTCTTCCTGTTATCCCCTGTGTCCATCTCTTCCTGTTATCCCCTGTGTCCATCTCTTCCTGTTATCCCCTGTGTCCATCTCTTCCTGTTATCCCCTGTGTCCATCTCTTCCTGTTATCCCCTGTCCATCTCTTCCTATTATCCCCTGTCCATCTCTTCCTGTTATCCCCTGTGTCCATCTCTTCCTGTTATCCCCTGTGTCCATCTCTTCCTGTTATCCCCTGTGTCCATCTCTTCCTGTTATCCCCTGTGTCCATCTCTTCCTGTTATCCCCTGTGTCCATCTCTTCCTATTATCCCCTGTGTCCATCTCTTCCTGTTATCCCCTGTGTCCATCTCTTCCTATTATCCTGTTCCATCCCCTGTTATCCCCTGTCCATCTTCCTATTATCCCCTGTGTCCATCTCTTCCTGTTATCCCCTGTGTCCATCTCTTCCTGTTATCCCCTGTGTCCATCTCTTCCTGTTATCCCCTGTGTCCATCTCTTCCTGTTATCCCCTGTGTCCATCTCTTCCTGTTATCCCCTGTGTCCATCTCTTCCTGTTATCCCCTGTGTCCATCTCTTCCTGTTATCCCCTGTGTCCATCTCTTCCTATTATCCCCTGTGTCCATCTCTTCCTGTTATCCCCTGTGTCCATCTCTTCCTATTATCCCCTGTGTCCATCTCTTCCTGTTATCCCTGTGTCCATCTCTTCCTGTTATCCCCTGTGTCCATCTCTTCCTGTTATCCCCTGTGTCCATCTCTTCCTGTTATCCCCTGTCCATCTCTTCCTGTTATCCCCTGTCCATCTTTCCTGTTATCCCCTGTGTCCATCTCTTCCTGTTATCCCCTGTGTCCATCTCTTCCTGTTATCCTGTGTCCATCTCTTCCTGTTATCCCCTGTGTCCATCTCTTCCTATTATCCCCTGTGTCCATCTCTTCCTGTTATCCCCTGTGTCCATCTCTTCCTGTTATCCCCTGTGTCCATCTCTTCCTGTTATCCCCTGTGTCCATCTCTTCCTGTTATCCCCTGTGTCCATCTCTTCCTGTTATCCCCTGTGTCCATCTCTTCCTGTTATCCCCTGTGTCCATCTCTTCCTGTTATCCCCTGTGTCCATCTCTTCCTGTTATCCCCTGTGTCCATCTCTTCCTGTTATCCCCTGTGTCCATCTCTTCCTGTTATCCCCTGTGTCCATCTCTTCCTATTATCCCCTGTGTCCATCTCTTCCTATTATCCCCTGTGTCCATCTCTTCCTGTTATCCCCTGTGTCCATCTCTTCCTGTTATCCCCTGTGTCCATCTCTTCCTGTTATCCCCTGTGTCCATCTCTTCCTGTTATCCCCTGTGTCCATCTCTTCCTGTTATCCCCCTGTGTCCATCTCTTCCTGTTATCCCCTGTGTCCATCTCTTCCTGTATCCCCTGTGTCCATCTCTTCCTGTTATCCCCTGTGTCCATCTCTTCCTATTATCCCCTGTGTCCATCTCTTCCTGTTATCCCCTGTGTCCATCTCTTCCTGTTATCCCCTGTGTCCATCTCTTCCTGTTATCCCCTGTGTCCATCTCTTCCTGTTATCCCCTGTGTCCATCTCTTCCTGTTATCCCCTGTGTCCATCTCTTCCTGTTATCCCCTGTGTCCATCTCTTCCTGTTATCCCCTGTGTCCATCTCTTCCTGTTATCCCCTGTGTCCATCTCTTCCTGTTATCCCCTGTGTCCATCTCTTCCTGTTATCCCCTGTGTCCATCTCTTCCTGTTATCCCCTGTGTCCATCTCTTCCTGTTATCCCCTGTGTCCATCTCTTCCTATTATCCCCTGTGTCCATCTCTTCCTGTTATCCCCTGTGTCCATCTCTTCCTGTTATCCCCTGTGTCCATCTCTTCCTGTTATCCCCTGTGTCCATCTCTTCCTATTATCCCCTGTGTCCATCTCTTCCTATTATCCCCTGTGTCCATCTCTTCCTATTATCCCCTGTGTCCATCTCTTCCTGTTATCCCCTGTGTCCATCTCTTCCTTTATCCCCTGTGTCCATCTCTTCCTGTTATCCCCCTGTGTCCATCTCTTCCTGTATCCCCTGTGTCCATCTCTTCCTGTTATCCCCTGTGTCCATCTCTTCCTGTTATCCCCTGTGTCCATCTCTTCCTGTTATCCCCTGTGTCCATCTCTTCCTATTATCCCCTGTGTCCATCTCTTCCTGTTATCCCCTGTGTCCATCTCTTCCTGTTATCCCCTATCTCTTCCTATTATCCCCTGTGTCCATCTCTTCCTATTATCCCCTGTGTCCATCTCTTCCTGTTATCCTGTGTCCATCTCTTCCTGTTATCCCCTGTGTCCATCTCTTCCTGTTATCCTGTTCCATCTCTTCCTGTTATCCTTGTGTCCATCTCTTCCTGTTATCCCCTGTGTCCATCTCTTCCTATTATCCCCTGTGTCCATCTCTTCCTGTTATCTCTTGTGTCCATCTCTTCCTATTATCCCCTGTGTCCATCTCTTCCTGTTATCCCCTGTGTCCATCTCTTCCTGTTATCCCTGTGTCCATCTCTTCCTATTATCCCCTGTGTCCATCTCTTCCTGTTATCCCCTGTGTCCATCTCTTCCTGTATCCATCCATCTCTTCCTGTTATCCCCTGTGTCCATCTCTTCCTGCTATCCCTGTGTCCATCTCTTCCTGTTATCCCCTGTGTCCATCTCTTCCTGTTATCCCCTGTGTCCATCTCTTCCTGTTATCCCCTGTGTCCATCTCTTCCTGTTATCCCCTGTGTCCATCTCTTCCTGTTATCCCCTGTGTCCATCTCTTCCTGTTATCCCCTGTGTCCATCTCTTCCTGTTATCCCCTGTGTCCATCTCTTCCTGTTATCCCCTGTGTCCATCTCTTCCTGTTATCCCCTGTGTCCATCTCTTCCTATTATCCCCTGTGTCCATCTCTTCCTGTTATCCCCTGTGTCCATCTCTTCCTATTATCCCCTGTGTCCATCTCTTCCTGTTATCCCCTGTGTCCATCTCTTCCTGTTATCCCCTGTGTCCATCTCTTCCTGTTATCCCCTGTGTCCATCTCTTCCTGTTATCCCCTGTGTCCATCTCTTCCTGTTATCCCCTGTGTCCATCTCTTCCTGTTATCCCCTGTGTCCATCTCTTCCTGTTATCCCCTGTGTCCATCTCTTCCTGTTATCCCCTGTGTCCATCTCTTCCTGTTATCCCCTGTGTCCATCTCTTCCTGTTATCCCCTGTGTCCATCTCTTCCTATTTATCCCCTGTGTCCATCTCTTCCTGTTATCCCCTGTGTCCATCTCTTCCTGTTATCCCCTGTGTCCATCTCTTCCTGTTATCCCCTGTGTCCATCTCTTCCTGTTATCCCCCTGTGTCCATCTCTTCCTATTATCCCCTGTGTCCATCTCTTCCTGTTATCCCCTGTGTCCATCTCTTCCTGTTATCCCCTGTGTCCATCTCTTCCTATTATCCCCTGTGTCCATCTCTTCCTGTTATCCCCTGTGTCCATCTCTTCCTGTTATCCCCTGTGTCCATCTCTTCCTGTTATCCCTGTGTCCATCTCTTCCTGTTATCCCCTGTGTCCATCTCTTCCTGTTATCCCCTGTGTCCATCTCTTCCTGTTATCCTGTGTCCATCTCTTCCTATTATCCCCTGTGTCCATCTCTTCCTGTTATCCCCTGTGTCCATCTCTTCCTATTATCCCCTGTGTCCATCTCTTCCTGTTATCCCCTGTGTCCATCTCTTCCTGTTATCCTGTGTCCATCTCTTCCTGTTATCCCCTGTGTCCATCTCTTCCTGTTATCCCCTGTGTCCATCTCTTCCTATTATCCCCTGTGTCCATCTCTTCCTGTTATCCCCTGTGTCCATCTCTTCCTATTATCCCCTGTGTCCATCTCTTCCTATTATCCCCTGTGTCCATCTCTTCTTGTTATCCTTGTGTCCATCTCTTCCTGTTATCCCCTGTGTCCATCTCTTCCTATTATCCCCTGTGTCCATCTCTTCCTGTTATCCCCTGTGTCCATCTCTTCCTATTATCCCCTGTGTCCATCTCTTCCTATTATCCTGTGTCCATCTCTTCCTGTTATCCCCTGTGTCCATCTCTTCCTATTATCCCCTATCCATCTCTTCCTTATCCCCTGTCCATCTCTTCCTGTTATCCCTGTGTCCATCTCTTCCTGTTATCCCCTGTGTCCATCTCTTCCTGTTATCCCTGTGTCCATCTCTTCCTGTTATCCCCTGTGTCCATCTCTTCCTATTATCCCCTGTGTCCATCTCTTCCTATTATCCCCTGTGTCCATCTCTTCCTGTTATCCCCTGTGTCCATCTCTTCCTGTTATCCCCTGTGTCCATCTCTTCCTGTTATCCCCTGTGTCCATCTCTTCCTGTTATCCCCTGTGTCCATCTCTTCCTATTATCCCCTGTGTCCATCTCTTCCTGTTATCCCCTGTGTCCATCTCTTCCTGTTATCCTGTGTCCATCTCTTCCTGTTATCCCCTGTGTCCATCTCTTCCTGTTATCCCCTGTGTCCATCTCTTCCTATTATCCCCTGTGTCCATCTCTTCCTATTATCCCCTGTGTCCATCTCTTCCTGTTATCCCCTGTGTCCATCTCTTCCTGTTATCCCCTGTGTCCATCTCTTCCTGTTATCCCCTGTGTCCATCTCTTCCTGTTATCCCCTGTGTCCATCTCTTCCTGTTATCCCTGTGTCCATCTCTTCCTGTTATCCCCTGTGTCCATCTCTTCCTGTTATCCCCTGTGTCCATCTCTTCCTGTTATCCCCTGTGTCCATCTCTTCCTGTTATCCCCCTGTGTCCATCTCTTCCTGTTATCCCCTGTGTCCATCTCTTCCTGTTATCCCCTGTGTCCATCTCTTCCTGTTATCCCCTGTGTCCATCTCTTCCTGTTATCCCCTGTGTCCATCTCTTCCTGTTATCCCCTGTGTCCATCTCTTCCTGTTATCCCCTGTGTCCATCTCTTCCTGTTATCCCCTGTGTCCATCTCTTCCTATTATCCCCTGTGTCCATCTCTTCCTATTATCCCCTGTGTCCATCTCTTCCTGTTATCCCCTGTGTCCATCTCTTCCTGTTATCCCCTGTGTCCATCTCTTCCTGTTATCCCTGTGTCCATCTCTTCCTGTTATCCCCTGTGTCCATCTCTTCCTGTTATCCCCTGTGTCCATCTCTTCCTGTTATCCCCTGTGTCCATCTCTTCCTGTTATCCCCTGTGTCCATCTCTTCCTATTATCCCCTGTGTCCATCTCTTCCTATTATCCCCTGTGTCCATCTCTTCCTATTATCCCCTGTGTCCATCTCTTCCTGTTATCCCCTGTGTCCATCTCTTCCTATTATCCCCTGTGTCCATCTCTTCCTGTTATCCCCTGTGTCCATCTCTTCCTATTATCCCCTGTGTCCATCTCTTCCTGTTATCCCCTGTGTCCATCTCTTCCTGTTATCCCCTGTGTCCATCTCTTCCTGTTATCCCCTGTGTCCATCTCTTCCTGTTATCCCTGTGTCCATCTCTTCCTATTATCCCCTGTGTCCATCTCTTCCTTTATCCCCTGTGTCCATCTCTTCCTGTTATCCCCTGTGTCCATCTCTTCCTATTATCCCCTGTGTCCATCTCTTCCTGTTATCCCCTGTGTCCATCTCTTCCTGTTATCCCCTGTGTCCATCTCTTCCTGTTATCCCCTGTGTCCATCTCTTCCTATTATCCCCTGTGTCCATCTCTTCCTGTTATCCCCTGTGTCCATCTCTTCCTATTATCCCCTGTGTCCATCTCTTCCTGTTATCCTGTGTCCATCTCTTCCTATTATCCCCTGTGTCCATCTCTTCCTGTTATCCCCTGTGTCCATCTCTTCCTGTTATCCCCTGTGTCCATCTCTTCCTGTTATCCCCTGTGTCCATCTCTTCCTGTTATCCCCTGTGTCCATCTCTTCCTATTATCCCCTGTGTCCATCTCTTCCTGTTATCCCCTGTGTCCATCTCTTCCTGTTATCCCCTGTGTCCATCTCTTCCTATTATCCCCTGTGTCCATCTCTTCCTGTTATCCCCTGTGTCCATCTCTTCCTGTTATCCCCTGTGTCCATCTCTTCCTGTTATCCCCTGTGTCCATCTCTTCCTATTATCCCCTGTGTCCATCTCTTCCTGTTATCCCCTGTGTCCATCTCTTCCTATTATCCCCCCTGTGTCCATCTCTTCCTATTATCCCCTGTGTCCATCTCTTCCTGTTATCCCCTGTGTCCATCTCTTCCTATTATCCCCTGTGTCCATCTCTTCCTATTATCCCCTGTGTCCATCTCTTCCTGTTATCCCTGTGTCCATCTCTTCCTATTATCCCTGTGTCCATCTCTTCCTATTATCCCTGTGTCCATCTCTTCCTGTTATCCCCTGTGTCCATCTCTTCCTATTATCCCCTGTGTCCATCTCTTCCTGTTATCCCTTGTGTCCATCTCTTCCTATTATCCCCTGTGTCCATCTCTTCCTGTTATCCCCTGTGTCCATCTCTTCCTATTATCCCCTGTGTCCATCTCTTCCTGTTATCCCCTGTGTCCATCTCTTCCTGTTATCCCTGTGTCCATCTCTTCCTGTTATCCCCTGTGTCCATCTCTTCCTGTTATCCCCTGTGTCCATCTCTTCCTGTTATCCCCTGTGTCCATCTCTTCCTATTATCCCCTGTGTCCATCTCTTCCTATTATCCCCTGTGTCCATCTCTTCCTGTTATCCCCTGTGTCCATCTCTTCCTGTTATCCCCTGTGTCCATCTCTTCCTGTTATCCCTGTGTCCATCTCTTCCTGTTATCCCCTGTGTCCATCTCTTCCTGTTATCCCCTGTGTCCATCTCTTCCTGTTATCCCCTGTGTCCATCTCTTCCTGTTATCCCCTGTGTCCATCTCTTCCTGTTATCCCCTGTGTCCATCTCTTCCTGTTATCCCCTGTGTCCATCTCTTCCTGTTATCCCCTGTGTCCATCTCTTCCTATTATCCCCTGTGTCCATCTCTTCCTGTTATCCCCTGTGTCCATCTCTTCCTGTTATCCCCTGTGTCCATCTCTTCCTATTATCCCCTGTGTCCATCTCTTCCTATTATCCCCTGTGTCCATCTCTTCCTGTTATCCCCTGTGTCCATCTCTTCCTGTTATCCCCTGTGTCCATCTCTTCCTGTTATCCCCTGTGTCCATCTCTTCCTGTTATCCCCTGTGTCCATCTCTTCCTGTTATCCCCTGTGTCCATCTCTTCCTGTTATCCCCTGTGTCCATCTCTTCCTGTTATCCCCTGTGTCCATCTCTTCCTGTTTATCCCCTGTGTCCATCTCTTCCTGTTATCCCCTGTGTCCATCTCTTCCTGTTATCCCCTGTGTCCATCTCTTCCTGTTATCCCCTGTGTCCATCTCTTCCTGTTATCCCCTGTGTCCATCTCTTCCTGTTATCCCCTGTGTCCATCTCTTCCTGTTATCCCCTGTGTCCATCTCTTCCTGTTATCCCCTGTGTCCATCTCTTCCTGTTATCCCCTGTGTCCATCTCTTCCTGTTATCCCCTGTGTCCATCTCTTCCTGTTATCCCCTGTGTCCATCTCTTCCTGTTATCCCCTGTGTCCATCTCTTCCTGTTATCCCCTGTGTCCATCTCTTCCTGTTATCCCCTGTGTCCATCTCTTCCTGTTATCCCCTGTGTCCATCTCTTCCTGTTATCCCCTGTGTCCATCTCTTCCTGTTATCCCCTGTGTCCATCTCTTCCTGTTATCCCCTGTGTCCATCTCTTCCTATTATCCCCTGTGTCCATCTCTTCCTGTTATCCCCTGTGTCCATCTCTTCCTGTTATCCCCTGTGTCCATCTCTTCCTGTTATCCCCTGTGTCCATCTCTTCCTATTATCCCCTGTGTCCATCTCTTCCTATTATCCCCTGTGTCCATCTCTTCCTGTTATCCCCTGTGTCCATCTCTTCCTATTATCCCCTGTGTCCATCTCTTCCTGTTATCCCCTGTGTCCATCTCTTCCTGTTATCCTGTTCCATCTCTTCCTATTATCCCCTGTGTCCATCTCTTCCTATTATCCCCTGTGTCCATCTCTTCCTATTATCCCCCTGTGTCCATCTCTTCCTGTTATCCCCTGTGTCCATCTCTTCCTGTTATCCCCCTGTGTCCATCTCTTCCTGTTATCCCTGTGTCCATCTCTTCCTGTTATCCCCTGTGTCCATCTCTTCCTATTATCCCCTGTGTCCATCTCTTCCTGTTATCCTGTGTCCATCTCTTCCTGTTATCCCCTGTCCATCTCTTCCTGTTATCCCTTGTGTCCATCTCTTCCTATTATCCCCTGTGTCCATCTCTTCCTGTTATCCCCTGTGTCCATCTCTTCCTGTTATCCCCTGTGTCCATCTCTTCCTGTTATCCCCTGTGTCCATCTCTTCCTATTATCCCCTGTGTCCATCTCTTCCTATTATCCCCTGTGTCCATCTCTTCCTATTATCCCCTGTGTCCATCTCTTCCTGTTATCCCCTGTGTCCATCTCTTCCTATTATCCCCTGTGTCCATCTCTTCCTGTTATCCCCTGTGTCCATCTCTTCCTGTTATCCCCTGTGTCCATCTCTTCCTGTTATCCCCTGTGTCCATCTCTTCCTGTTATCCCCTGTGTCCATCTCTTCCTGTTATCCCCTGTGTCCATCTCTTCCTGTTATCCCCTGTGTCCATCTCTTCCTGTTATCCCCTGTGTCCATCTCTTCCTGTTATCCCCTGTGTCCATCTCTTCCTATTATCCCCTGTGTCCATCTCTTCCTGTTATCCCCTGTGTCCATCTCTTCCTGTTATCCCCTGTGTCCATCTCTTCCTATTATCCCCTGTGTCCATCTCTTCCTGTTATCCCCTGTGTCCATCTCTTCCTGTTATCCCCTGTGTCCATCTCTTCCTATTATCCCCTGTGTCCATCTCTTCCTGTTATCCCCTGTGTCCATCTCTTCCTGTTATCCCCTGTGTCCATCTCTTCTTGTTATCCCCTGTGTCCATCTCTTCCTGTTATCCCCTGTGTCCATCTCTTCCTGTTATCCCCTGTGTCCATCTCTTCCTGTTATCCCCTGTGTCCATCTCTTCCTGTTATCCCCTGTGTCCATCTCTTCCTGTTATCCCCTGTGTCCATCTCTTCCTGTTATCCCCCCTGTGTCCATCTCTTCCTGTTATCCCCTGTGTCCATCTCTTCCTGTTATCCCCTGTGTCCATCTCTTCCTGTTATCCCCTGTGTCCATCTCTTCCTGTTATCCCCTGTGTCCATCTCTTCCTGTTATCCCCTGTGTCCATCTCTTCCTGTTATCCCCTGTGTCCATCTCTTCCTGTTATCCCCTGTGTCCATCTCTTCCTATTATCCCCTGTGTCCATCTCTTCCTGTTATCCCCTGTGTCCATCTCTTCCTATTATCCCCTGTGTCCATCTCTTCCTGTTATCCCCTGTGTCCATCTCTTCCTGTTATCCCCTGTGTCCATCTCTTCCTGTTATCCCCTGTGTCCATCTCTTCCTGTTATCCCCTGTGTCCATCTCTTCCTGTTATCCCCTGTGTCCATCTCTTCCTTTATCCCCTGTCCATCTCTTCCTGTTATCCCCTGTCCATCTCTTCCTGTTATCCCCTGTGTCCATCTCTTCCTGTTATCCCCTGTGTCCATCTCTTCCTGTTATCCCCTGTGTCCATCTCTTCCTGTTATCCCCTGTGTCCATCTCTTCCTGTTATCCCCTGTGTCCATCTCTTCCTGTTATCCCCTGTGTCCATCTCTTCCTATTATCCCCTGTGTCCATCTCTTCCTGTTATCCCCTGTGTCCATCTCTTCCTGTTATCCCCTGTGTCCATCTCTTCCTGTTATCCCCTGTGTCCATCTCTTCCTGTTATCCCCTGTGTCCATCTCTTCCTATTATCCCCTGTGTCCATCTCTTCCTGTTATCCCCTGTGTCCATCTCTTCCTGTTATCCCCTGTGTCCATCTCTTCCTGTTATCCCCTGTGTCCATCTCTTCCTGTTATCCCCTGTGTCCATCTCTTCCTGTTATCCCCTGTGTCCATCTCTTCCTGTTATCCCCTGTGTCCATCTCTTCCTGTTATCCCCTGTGTCCATCTCTTCCTATTATCCCCTGTGTCCATCTCTTCCTGTTATCCCCTGTGTCCATCTCTTCCTATTATCCCCTGTGTCCATCTCTTCCTATTATCCCCTGTGTCCATCTCTTCCTGTTATCCCTGTGTCCATCTCTTCCTGTTATCCCCTGTGTCCATCTCTTCCTATTATCCCCTGTGTCCATCTCTTCCTATTATCCCCTGTGTCCATCTCTTCCTATTATCCCTGTGTCCATCTCTTCCTATTATCCCCTGTGTCCATCTCTTCCTGTTATCCCCTGTGTCCATCTCTTCCTGTTATCCCCTGTGTCCATCTCTTCCTGTTATCCCCTGTGTCCATCTCTTCCTGTTATCCCCTGTGTCCATCTCTTCCTATTATCCCCTGTGTCCATCTCTTCCTGTTATCCCCTGTGTCCATCTCTTCCTTGTTATCCCTGTGTCCATCTCTTCCTGTTATCCCCTGTGTCCATCTCTTCCTGTTATCCCCTGTGTCCATCTCTTCCTGTTATCCCCTGTGTCCATCTCTTCCTGTTATCCCCTGTGTCCATCTCTTCCTGTTATCCCCTGTGTCCATCTCTTCCTATTATCCCCTGTGTCCATCTCTTCCTATTATCCCCTGTGTCCATCTCTTCCTATTATCCCCTGTGTCCATCTCTTCCTATTATCCCCTGTGTCCATCTCTTCCTGTTATCCCCTGTGTCCATCTCTTCTATTATCCCCTGTGTCCATCTCTTCCTGTGTCCATTATCCCCTGTGTCCATCTCTTCCTGTTATCCCCTGTCCATCTCTTCCTATTATCCCCTGTGTCCATCTCTTCCTGTTATCCCCCTGTGTCCATCTCTTCCTATTATCCCCTGTGTCCATCTCTTCCTGTTATCCCCTGTGTCCATCTCTTCCTGTTATCCCCTGTGTCCATCTCTTCCTGTTATCCCCTGTGTCCATCTCTTCCTGTTATCCCCTGTGTCCATCTCTTCCTATTATCCCCTGTGTCCATCTCTTCCTGTTATCCCCTGTGTCCATCTCTTCCTGTTATCCCCTGTGTCCATCTCTTCCTGTTATCCCCTGTGTCCATCTCTTCCTGTTATCCCCCGTGTCCATCTCTTCCTGTTATCCCCTGTGTCCATCTCTTCCTGTTATCCCTGTGTCCATCTCTTCCTGTTATCCCCTGTGTCCATCTCTTCCTTTATCCCCTGTGTCCATCTTCCTGTTATCCTGTGTCCATCTCTTCCTGTTATCCCCTGTGTCCATCTCTTCCTGTTATCCCCTGTGTCCATCTCTTCCTGTTATCCCCTGTGTCCATCTCTTCCTGTTATCCCCTGTGTCCATCTCTTCCTGTTATCCCCTGTGTCCATCTCTTCCTGTTATCCCCTGTGTCCATCTCTTCCTGTTATCCCCTGTGTCCATCTCTTCCTGTTATCCCCTGTGTCCATCTCTTCCTGTTATCCCCTGTGTCCATCTCTTCCTGTTATCCCCTGTGTCCATCTCTTCCTGTTATCCCCTGTGTCCATCTCTTCCTGTTATCCCCTGTGTCCATCTCTTCCTATTATCCCCTGTGTCCATCTCTTCCTGTTATCCCCTGTGTCCATCTCTTCCTGTTATCCCCTGTGTCCATCTCTTCCTGTTATCCCCTGTGTCCATCTCTTCCTGTTATCCCCTGTGTCCATCTCTTCCTATTATCCCCTGTGTCCATCTCTTCCTGTTATCCCCCTGTGTCCATCTCTTCCTATTATCCCCTGTGTCCATCTCTTCCTGTTATCCCCTGTGTCCATCTCTTCCTATTATCCCCCTGTGTCCATCTCTTCCTGTTATCCCCTGTGTCCATCTCTTCCTGTTATCCCCTGTGTCCATCTCTTCCTGTTATCCCCTGTGTCCATCTCTTCCTGTTATCCCCCTGTGTCCATCTCTTCCTGTTATCCCCTGTGTCCATCTCTTCCTGTTATCCCCTGTGTCCATCTCTTCCTGTTATCCCCTGTGTCCATCTCTTCCTGTTATCCCCTGTGTCCATCTCTTCCTGTTATCCCCTGTGTCCATCTCTTCCTGTTATCCCCTGTGTCCATCTCTTCCTGTTATCCCCTGTGTCCATCTCTTCCTGTTATCCCCTGTGTCCATCTCTTCCTGTTATCCCCTGTGTCCATCTCTTCCTGTTATCCCCTGTGTCCATCTCTTCCTGTTATCCCCTGTGTCCATCTCTTCCTGTTATCCCCTGTGTCCATCTCTTCCTGTTATCCCCTGTGTCCATCTCTTCCTGTTATCCCCTGTGTCCATCTCTTCCTGTTATCCCCTGTGTCCATCTCTTCCTATTATCCCCTGTGTCCATCTCTTCCTGTTATCCCCTGTGTCCATCTCTTCCTGTTATCCCCCTGTGTCCATCTCTTCCTGTTATCCCCTGTGTCCATCTCTTCCTGTTATCCCCTGTGTCCATCTCTTCCTGTTATCCCCTGTGTCCATCTCTTCCTGTTATCCCCTGTGTCCATCTCTTCCTGTTATCCCCTGTGTCCATCTCTTCCTGTTATCCCCTGTGTCCATCTCTTCCTGTTATCCCCTGTGTCCATCTCTTCCTGTTATCCCCTGTGTCCATCTCTTCCTGTTATCCCCTGTGTCCATCTCTTCCTATTATCCCCTGTGTCCATCTCTTCCTATTATCCCCTGTGTCCATCTCTTCCTATTATCCCCTGTGTCCATCTCTTCCTATTATCCCCTGTGTCCATCTCTTCCTATTATCCCCTGTGTCCATCTCTTCCTGTTATCCCCTGTGTCCATCTCTTCCTGTTATCCCCTGTGTCCATCTCTTCCTATTATCCCCTGTGTCCATCTCTTCCTGTTATCCCCTGTGTCCATCTCTTCCTATTATCCCCTGTGTCCATCTCTTCCTGTTATCCCCTGTGTCCATCTCTTCCTGTTATCCCCTGTGTCCATCTCTTCCTATTATCCCCTTCCATCTCTTCCTGTTATCCCCTGTGTCCATCTCTTCCTGTTATCCCCTGTGTCCATCTCTTCCTGTTATCCCCTGTGTCCATCTCTTCCTGTTATCCCCTGTGTCCATCTCTTCCTGTTATCCCCTGTGTCCATCTCTTCCTGTTATCCCCTGTGTCCATCTCTTCCTGTTATCCCCTGTGTCCATCTCTTCCTGTTATCCCCTGTGTCCATCTCTTCCTGTTATCCCCTGTGTCCATCTCTTCCTGTTATCCCCTGTGTCCATCTCTTCCTGTTATCCCCTGTGTCCATCTCTTCCTGTTATCCCCTGTGTCCATCTCTTCCTGTTATCCCCTGTGTCCATCTCTTCCTTTATCCCCTGTGTCCATCTCTTCCTGTTATCCCCTGTGTCCATCTCTTCCTATTATCCCCTGTGTCCATCTCTTCCTATTATCCCCTGTGTCCATCTCTTCCTGTTATCCCCTGTGTCCATCTCTTCCTGTTATCCCCTGTGTCCATCTCTTCCTGTTATCCCCTGTGTCCATCTCTTCCTGTTATCCCCTGTGTCCAT
Source organism: Oncorhynchus tshawytscha (assembly GCF_018296145.1). Taxonomy (NCBI): domain Eukaryota; kingdom Metazoa; phylum Chordata; class Actinopteri; order Salmoniformes; family Salmonidae; genus Oncorhynchus; species Oncorhynchus tshawytscha. The sequence continues at coordinate 43,964,968 of NC_056442.1, forward strand.
CTCTTCCTGTTATCCCCTGTGTCCATCTCTTCCTGTTATCCCCTGTGTCCATCTCTTCCTGTTATCCCCTGTGTCCATCTCTTCCTGTTATCCCCTGTGTCCATCTCTTCCTGTTATCCCCTGTGTCCATCTCTTCCTGTTATCCCCTGTGTCCATCTCTTCCTGTTATCCCCTGTGTCCATCTCTTCCTGTTATCCCCTGTGTCCATCTCTTCCTATTATCCCCTGTGTCCATCTCTTCCTATTATCCCCTGTGTCCATCTCTTCCTATTATCCCCTGTGTCCATCTCTTCCTATTATCCCCTGTGTCCATCTCTTCCTGTTATCCCCTGTGTCCATCTCTTCCTATTATCCCCTGTGTCCATCTCTTCCTGTTATCCCCTGTGTCCATCTCTTCCTATTATCCCCTGTGTCCATCTCTTCCTATTATCCCCTGTGTCCATCTCTTCCTGTTATCCCCTGTGTCCATCTCTTCCTGTTATCCCCTGTGTCCATCTCTTCCTGTTATCCCCTGTGTCCATCTCTTCCTGTTATCCCCTGTGTCCATCTCTTCCTATTATCCCCTGTGTCCATCTCTTCCTGTTATCCCCTGTGTCCATCTCTTCCTGTTATCCCCTGTGTCCATCTCTTCCTATTATCCACTGTGTCCATCTCTTCCTATTATCCCCGTGTTATCTCTTCCTGTTATCCCCTGTGTCCATCTCTTCCTGTTATCCCCTGTGTCCATCTCTTCCTGTTATCCCCTGTGTCCATCTCTTCCTGTTATCCCCTGTGTCCATCTCTTCCTATTATCCCCTGTGTCCATCTCTTCCTGTTATCCCCTGTGTCCATCTCTTCCTATTATCCCCTGTGTCCATCTCTTCCTATTATCCCCTGTGTCCATCTCTTCCTGTTATCCCCTGTGTCCATCTCTTCCTATTATCCCCTGTGTCCATCTCTTCCTGTTATCCCCTGTGTCCATCTCTTCCTGTTATCCCCTGTGTCCATCTCTTCCTGTTATCCCCTGTGTCCATCTCTTCCTATTATCCCCTGTGTCCATCTCTTCCTGTTATCCCCTGTGTCCATCTCTTCCTGTTATCCCCTGTGTCCATCTCTTCCTATTATCCCCTGTGTCCATCTCTTCCTATTATCCCCTGTGTCCATCTCTTCCTGTTATCCCCTGTGTCCATCTCTTCCTGTTATCCCCTGTGTCCATCTCTTCCTGTTATCCCCTGTGTCCATCTCTTCCTGTTATCCCCTTGTCCATCTCTTCCTATTATCCCCTGTGTCCATCTCTTCCTGTTATCCCCTGTGTCCATCTCTTCCTGTTATCCCCTGTGTCCATCTCTTCCTGTTATCCCCTGTGTCCATCTCTTCCTGTTATCCCCTGTGTCCATCTCTTCCTGTTATCCCCTGTGTCCATCTCTTCCTGTTATCCCCTGTGTCCATCTCTTCCTGTTATCCCCTGTGTCCATCTCTTCCTGTTATCCCCTGTGTCCATCTCTTCCTATTATCCCTTGTGTCCATCTCTTCCTGTTATCCCCTGTGTCCATCTCTTCCTGTTATCCCCTGTGTCCATCTCTTCCTGTTATCCCCTGTGTCCATCTCTTCCTGTTATCCCCTGTGTCCATCTCTTCCTATTATCCCCTGTGTCCATCTCTTCCTGTTATCCCCTGTGTCCATCTCTTCCTGTTATCCCCTGTGTCCATCTCTTCCTGTTATCCCCTGTGTCCATCTCTTCCTGTTATCCCCTGTGTCCATCTCTTCCTGTTATCCCCTGTGTCCATCTCTTCCTGTTATCCCCTGTGTCCATCTCTTCCTGTTATCCCCTGTGTCCATCTCTTCCTGTTATCCCCTGTGTCCATCTCTTCCTGTTATCCCCTGTGTCCATCTCTTCCTATTATCCCCCTGTGTCCATCTCTTCCTGTTATCCCCTGTGTCCATCTCTTCCTGTTATCCCCTGTGTCCATCTCTTCCTTTATCCCCTGTGTCCATCTCTTCCTGTTATCCCCTGTGTCCATCTCTTCCTATTATCCCCTGTGTCCATCTCTTCCTATTATCCCCTGTGTCCATCTCTTCCTGTTATCCCTGTGTCCATCTCTTCCTGTTATCCCCTGTGTCCATCTCTTCCTATTATCCCCTGTGTCCATCTCTTCCTGTTATCCCCTGTGTCCATCTCTTCCTGTTATCCCCTGTGTCCATCTCTTCCTATTATCCCCTGTGTCCATCTCTTCCTATTATCCCCTGTGTCCATCTCTTCCTGTTATCCCCTGTGTCCATCTCTTCCTGTTATCCCCTGTGTCCATCTCTTCCTGTTATCCCCTGTGTCCATCTCTTCCTGTTATCCCCTGTGTCCATCTCTTCCTGTTATCCCCTGTGTCCATCTCTTCCTGTTATCCCCTGTGTCCATCTCTTCCTGTTATCCCCTGTGTCCATCTCTTCCTATTATCCCCTGTGTCCATCTCTTCCTATTATCCCCTGTGTCCATCTCTTCCTGTTATCCCCTGTGTCCATCTCTTCCTATTATCCCCTGTGTCCATCTCTTCCTATTATCCCCTGTGTCCATCTCTTCCTGTTATCCCCTGTGTCCATCTCTTCCTATTATCCCCTGTGTCCATCTCTTCCTATTATCCCCTGTGTCCATCTCTTCCTATTATCCCCTGTGTCCATCTCTTCCTATTATCCCCTGTGTCCATCTCTTCCTGTTATCCCCTGTGTCCATCTCTTCCTATTATCCCCTGTGTCCATCTCTTCCTGTTATCCCCTGTGTCCATCTCTTCCTGTTATCCCCTGTGTCCATCTCTTCCTATTATCCCCTGTGTCCATCTCTTCCTGTTATCCCCTGTGTCCATCTCTTCCTATTATCCCTGTGTCCATCTCTTCCTGTTATCCCCTGTGTCCATCTCTTCCTGTTATCCCCTGTGTCCATCTCTTCCTGTTATCCCCTGTGTCCATCTCTTCCTGTTATCCCTGTGTCCATCTCTTCCTGTTATCCCCTGTGTCCATCTCTTCCTGTTATCCCCTGTGTCCATCTCTTCCTGTTATCCCTGTGTCCATCTCTTCCTATTATCCCCTGTGTCCATCTCTTCCTATTCCCCTGTGTCCATCTCTTCCTGTTATCCCTGTGTCCATCTCTTCCTGTTATCCCCTGTGTCCATCTCTTCCTGTTATCCCCTGTGTCCATCTCTTCCTGTTATCCCCTGTGTCCATCTCTTCCTGTTATCCCCTGTGTCCATCTCTTCCTGTTATCCCCTGTGTCCATCTCTTCCTGTTATCCCCTGTGTCCATCTCTTCCTGTTATCCCCTGTGTCCATCTCTTCCTATTATCCCCTGTGTCCATCTCTTCCTGTTATCCCCTGTGTCCATCTCTTCCTGTTATCCCCTGTGTCCATCTCTTCCTGTTATCCCCTGTGTCCATCTCTTCCTGTTATCCCTGTGTCCATCTCTTCCTGTTATCCCCTGTGTCCATCTCTTCCTATTATCCCCTGTGTCCATCTCTTCCTGTTATCCCCTGTGTCCATCTCTTCCTGTTATCCCCCGTGTCCATCTCTTCCTGTTATCCCCTGTGTCCATCTCTTCCTGTTATCCCCTGTGTCCATCTCTTCCTGTTATCCCCTGTGTCCATCTCTTCCTGTTATCCCCTGTGTCCATCTCTTCCTGTTATCCCCTGTGTCCATCTCTTCCTGTTATCCCCTGTGTCCATCTCTTCCTGTTATCCCCTGTGTCCATCTCTTCCTGTTATCCCCCCTGTGTCCATCTCTTCCTGTTATCCCCTGTGTCCATCTCTTCCTATTATCCCCCTGTGTCCATCTCTTCCTGTTATCCCCTGTGTCCATCTCTTCCTGTTATCCCCTGTGTCCATCTCTTCCTGTTATCCCCTGTGTCCATCTCTTCCTATTATCCCCTGTGTCCATCTCTTCCTTTATCCTGTTATCCCCTGTTATCCCCTGTGTCCATCTCTTCCTGTTATCCCCTGTGTCCATCTCTTCCTGTTATCCCCTGTGTCCATCTCTTCCTGTTATCCCCTGTGTCCATCTCTTCCTGTTATCCCTGTGTCCATCTCTTCCTGTTATCCCCCTGTGTCCATCTCTTCCTGTTATCCCCTGTGTCCATCTCTTCCTGTTATCCCCTGTGTCCATCTCTTCCTGTTATCCCCTGTGTCCATCTCTTCCTGTTATCCCCTGTGTCCATCTCTTCCTGTTATCCCCTGTGTCCATCTCTTCCTGTTATCCCCTGTGTCCATCTCTTCCTATTATCCCCTGTGTCCATCTCTTCCTGTTATCCCCTGTGTCCATCTCTTCCTGTTATCCCCTGTGTCCATCTCTTCCTGTTATCCCCTGTGTCCATCTCTTCCTATTATCCCCTGTGTCCATCTCTTCCTGTTATCCCCTGTGTCCATCTCTTCCTGTTATCCCCTGTGTCCATCTCTTCCTGTTATCCCCTGTGTCCATCTCTTCCTGTTATCCCCTGTGTCCATCTCTTCCTGTTATCCCCTGTGTCCATCTCTTCCTGTTATCCCCTGTGTCCATCTCTTCCTGTTATCCCCTGTGTCCATCTCTTCCTGTTATCCCCTGTGTCCATCTCTTCCTATTATCCCCTGTGTCCATCTCTTCCTGTTATCCCCTGTGTCCATCTCTTCCTGTTATCCCCTGTGTCCATCTCTTCCTATTATCCCCTGTGTCCATCTCTTCCTGTTATCCCTGTGTCCATCTCTTCCTATTATCCCCTGTGTCCATCTCTTCCTATTATCCCCTGTGTCCATCTCTTCCTATTATCCCCTGTGTCCATCTCTTCCTGTTATCCCCTGTGTCCATCTCTTCCTATTATCCCCTGTGTCCATCTCTTCCTATTATCCCCTGTGTCCATCTCTTCCTATTATCCCCTGTGTCCATCTCTTCCTATTATCCCCTGTGTCCATCTCTTCCTATTATCCCCTGTGTCCATCTCTTCCTGTTATCCCCTGTGTCCATCTCTTCCTGTTATCCCCTGTGTCCATCTCTTCCTATTATCCCCTGTGTCCATCTCTTCCTGTTATCCCCTGTGTCCATCTCTTCCTGTTATCCCTGTGTCCATCTCTTCCTGTTATCCCCTGTGTCCATCTCTTCCTGTTATCCCCCTGTGTCCATCTCTTCCTGTTATCCCTGTGTCCATCTCTTCCTGTTATCCCCTGTGTCCATCTCTTCCTGTTATCCCCTGTGTCCATCTCTTCCTGTTATCCCCTGTGTCCATCTCTTCCTGTTATCCCCTGTGTCCATCTCTTCCTGTTATCCCCTGTGTCCATCTCTTCCTGTTATCCCCTGTGTCCATCTCTTCCTGTTATCCCCTGTGTCCATCTCTTCCTGTTATCCCCCTGTGTCCATCTCTTCCTGTTATCCCCTGTGTCCATCTCTTCCTGTTATCCCCTGTGTCCATCTCTTCCTGTATCCCCCTGTGTCCATCTCTTCCTGTTATCCCTCTTCCTATTATCCCCTGTGTCCATCTCTTCCTGTTATCCCCTGTGTCCATCTCTTCCTGTTATCCCCTGTGTCCATCTCTTCCTGTTATCCCCTGTGTCCATCTCTTCCTGTTATCCCCCCATGTGTCCATCTCTTCCTGTTATCCCCTGTGTCCATCTCTTCCTAGTATCCCCTGTGTCCATCTCTTCCTGTTATCCCCTGTGTCCATCTCTTCCTATTATCCCCTGTGTCCATCTCTTCCTGTTATCCCCTGTGTCCATCTCTTCCTGTTATCCCCTGTGTCCATCCTTCCTGTTATCCCCTGTGTCCATCTCTTCCTGTTATCCCCTGTGTCCATCTCTTCCTGTTATCCCCTGTGTCCATCTCTTCCTGTTATCCCCTGTGTCCATCTCTTCCTGTTATCCCCTGTGTCCATCTTTCCTATCCCCTGTGTCCATCTCTTCCTGTTATCCCCTGTGTCCATCTCTTCCTATTATCCCCTGTGTCCATCTCTTCCTATTATCCCCTGTGTCCATCTCTTCCTATTATCCCCTGTGTCCATCTCTTCCTGTTATCCCCTGTGTCCATCTCTTCCTATTATCCCTGTGTCCATCTCTTCCTATTATCCCCTGTGTCCATCTCTTCCTGTTATCCCCTGTGTCCATCTCTTCCTGTTATCCCCTGTGTCCATCTCTTCCTGTTATCCCCTGTCCATCTCTTCCTGTTATCCCCTGTGTCCATCTCTTCCTGTTATCCCCCCTGTGTCCATCTCTTCCTGTTATCCCCTGTGTCCATCTCTTCCTGTTATCCCTGTGTCCATCTCTTCCTGTTATCCCCTGTGTCCATCTCTTCCTATTATCCCCTGTGTCCATCTCTTCCTATTATCCCCTGTGTCCATCTCTTCCTATTATCCCCTGTGTCCATCTCTTCCTGTTATCCCCTGTGTCCATCTCTTCCGCAGATCATACAGTACTTATTACTTTCCTTTCTCTCCACTTTATTTCTCTTCAACATTTTCTACTTTACTATGCAGGTAAAGTTGAAGTCGGAAGTTAACATACACTTAGGTTGGAGTCATTAAAATTTGTTTTTCAATCACTCCACAAATTTCTTGTTAACAAACATAGTTTTGGCAAGTCACTTAGGACATCTACTTTATGCATGACACAAGTAATTAGGTAATTTTTTCAACAATTGTTTTTCAGACAGATTATTTCACTTATAATTCACAATTCCAGTGGGTCAGAAGTTTAAACTAAGTTGACTGTGCCTTTAAACAGCTCGGAAAATTCCAGAAAATGATTTCATGGCTTTAGAAGCTTCTGATAGGCTAATTGACATCATTTGAGTCAATTGGAGGTGTACCTGTGGATGTATTTCAAGGCCTACCTTCAAACAGTGCCTCTTGCTTGAAATGATGGGAAAATCAATAGAAATCAGCCAAGACCTCAGAAAAAAAATTGTAGACCTCCACAAGTCTGGTTCATCCTTGGGAGCAATTTCCAAACGCCTGAAGGTTCATCTGTACAATCAATAGTACACAAGTATAAACACCATGTGACCACACAGCCGTCAAACCGCTCAGGAAGGAGACGTGTTCTGTCACCTAGAAATGAACGTACTTTGGTGCGAAAAGTGCAAATCATTCCAAGAACAACAGCAAAGGACCTTGTGAAGATGCTGGAGGAAACGGGTACAAAAGTATCTATATCCACAATAAAACGAGTCCTATAACCTGAAAGGCCGCTCAGCAAGGAAGAAGCCACTGTTCCAAAACCACCAAAAAAATCCAGACTACGGTTTGCAACTGCACATGGGGACAAAGATCGTACTTTTAGGAGAAATGTCCTCTGGTCTGATGAAACAAAAATAGACCTGTTTGGCCATAATGACCATAATTATGTTTGGAGGAAAAAGGGGGACGCTTGCAAGCCGAAGAACACCATCCCAACCGTGAAGCATGGGGGTGGCAGCATCATGTTCTGTGGGTGCTTTGCTGCAGGAGGGATTGGTGCACTTCACAAAATAGATGGCTTCAAGAGGAGGAACATTATCTGGATATATTGAAGCAACATCTCAAGACATCAGTCAGGAAGTTAAAGCTTGGTCACAAGTGGGTCTTCCATATGGACAATGACCCCAAGCATACTTCCAAAGTTGTGGAAAAATGGCTTAAGGACCACAAAGTCAACATATTGGAGTGGCCATCACAAAGCCCTGACCTCCATCCTATAGAAAACTTGTGGGCAGAACTGAAAAAGCGTGTGCGAGCAAGGAGGCCTACAAACCTGACTCAGTTACACCAGCTCTGTCAGGAGAAATGGGCCAAAATTCACCCAACTTATTGTGGGAAGCTTGTGGAAGGCTACCTGAAACATTTGACCCAAGTTAAACAATTTAAAGGCAATGCTACCAAATACTAATTGTGTGTATGTAAACTTCTGACCCACTGGGAATGTGATGAAAGAACGTAAAGCTGTTATTACTATTATTCTGAGATTTCACATTCTTAAAATAAAGTGGTGATACTAACTGACATAAAACTGGGAATTTTTACTCTGATTAAATGTCATGATTTGTGAAAAACTGAGTTTAAATGTATTTGGCTAAGTTGTATGTAAACTTCTGACTTCAACTGTATATGAAATAATTGACATGTAAACTTTTGGACGAGCCTATAAACAGAGCTATGATAGAGTTTTACTTCAGTGGAGCTGGAGAGAAAGAGTAAGTAAAGGAGGCAGGAAAGGAGGGATGGAAGTGAGTGAATAAGAGAGGGGAGGGAAAAGGGCTAATGGGTTCAAACCAACCTGAGCCTTCCTTTTTCACTTCAGAGGTCAGCTGCAAACACACTCAGCCACTAATCGTTACCATGCATGCCACAGTCTGTCCACACAACAGGCATACACAAATACGGACACACACACAAACTCGCAGAAACGCTCACTTACACACACGCTTACAAAACTGCTCTCACAAACACATTGATGTACATGCAGTACATATGTATGTGCATACAAAGGCATACAGTGTGTTGTCTCATACACTATAGTACACATGTTCCCGCACAGACACATGATGTCGCACAGACACCCCACACACACTCTGTAACCCAAACATCAAATAAATATCAGGGTCTGGGTCTGTTTGCCTTTGTTTTCATAGCCTGTGTAAGTTGTAAGTGCTGAGCTGTAAATGTAATGATATTTATGACTGTGCAAACACATCGGTCTCCTTCTGCCATGTCACACCCACACACACACACACACAGGCACACACACCCCACTCAATGCAATATGCATGCTGGCATAATAAATGGAGACGGTAAGTGGTGCTGCAGCAGACAGCCTGTCAGGGAAAAAGAGGGATCAGGGGACTAGAGAACACGTAACACACACACTCATGTAACACACACACTCACGTAACACACGCATGTCACACATACACACACTGCTGCAGCGTGAGAGGGCTAGAAACAGGGTTAGAGAGAGAGAGAGGCAAAGCTAAGTGGGAAAGGGGATTGGAGAAGGGGTTACTAGGGGAGAGAGAGAGAGAGAGAGAGAGAGAGAGAGAGAGAGAGACAGAGCAGAGCAGAGCAGAGGTCAGGATCAGGACCAGATGAGCTCCTGCATTTTTCAGCATTTTCTTAAAAAAAGATAGATTAGTAGTTAGATAAACTTGGATTTTTTTGTCAGGAACACATACTGGATTCTACCCTCTACAACATAACCCCTACTTCAAATCAAAACTTAAAACCTACAACCTGATTTTGGACGGAATTACGGAATCACCTGGAAGGTTCACAACTACCAAGGATTATATTACTCTATCCAGCAAATTCTCTGGAAAACAACAGAAACCTGAAAACACCATCCAACCTGGAACTGAGTGAGTAATGTTTAGTCTGAAACTATATTTTATTTCCAAAAGCCAAGAAGAAAAATACACAACATGACTTTATAAGGACTGAATTCTAACATAATTCTGCCAAGCTTGATACAGCTTCAACTAGCACTGACGTGTCAAGTGAGAGGTGTCAAAGCCCATTAGCCCAACAATGGCAGGAGAGTCACACAGTCTACCCCAACCAAATGGAGAGGCCTTAGAAGCTCCCTCCTGCTGTTCAGAGGTAATTAAAATACAGTACCCTGTGCATGTAAAGAATGATAAAGCAAGAAAAGATTACAAAATGAAGCTCCTTTTGGAAAATCAAGAGACACTTTTTGCTGACTATTACAAAAATGGGAACATCAGCAACCTTATCTTCCACACAAACCATCCCCTGGCATGGCACAGTGCTATATTAGCACACTACCCCTTTGTTAAGAGAGGGGAGGTTAACGAGGGATGGAAACTCAGAATACTTGACAACGAGGACTCTGAGTCAGTGTTACGTTCCCCAGATTATGTGTTGTAGTTTGTGTATTTGCATGTGTTTATTTCAGGAAATGGCTTCCTGAAATCACTCAAGCAGCTGATTGGTCGACTCCAGGGCTAATTGGAGAGCTGACCCCGCCCCCTCGTCAAGACACAGCTGTCTCCAATTACCCATTCCTTCAGAAGCTATATAAAAGCCAGTGTTCTGTTCAGGAGGAAGATCTTTTTTGTAGAGGATTTTGCTGGAGGTAGATTTGCTAGAGAGATTTGCTAGAGAGATTTGCTAGAGAGATTTGCTAGAGAGATTTGCTAGAGAGATTTGCTAGAGAGATTTGCTAGAGAGATTTGCTAGAGAGATTTGCTAGAGAGATTTGCTAGAGAGATTTGCTAGAGAGATTTGCTAGAGAGATTTGCTAGAGAGATTTGCTAGAGAGATTTGCTAGAGAGATTTGCTAGAGAGATTTGCTAGAGAGATTTGCTGGGAGGTCATTGTAGAGATTTTGCTAGAGAGAGATTTTGCTAGAGGTTGATTTTGCTGGGAGTTCATTGCTAAGAGTTGGTATGTTTTGTGAGTTTGTTGCTCAGATAGAACTTATTTGATGTCCTTTGTCTCTTAGTTTGTTTGTGAAATTGTTTAATATTCTGTTTCATTTTTTCCCCAGGGGGAAGGGGAAGGCACCTAGGAGTGCTTAGGCAAGAGGCCTGCGGGCATACATATACCCGTAGCATATTCGCTGTCTAGGCACACTAGGTAAGACCTGGGCGGACCACCCCTTGTATTTTGGTTAGGGCACCAGGTGGTGCTAAATTAGGTAAGTAGTGGGTAGGCAGGTAAGATAGGAGGGGGGGCTTTGAGATTTACTTTCTTTGCTTTGGTTCCGTCCAGCCCCTTTTCCCCATATTACCGTGTAAAGGAATAAAGTCCTTGTAAACGGTACCACATTCTGCCTGTTGTCATTCTTACTCGCACCTACAGTCCATACCTTTTTCGCTTCACGGAGTGTTTAGTTGTAGCAGGGTGTTGCGTTCCCTCTTCATAGAGGCGTGCGTAACATAATGGGGGCTCATCTGGGATCTTTCCATTAAACCCACCGGACCCTGCTGCTCTGAGCTCTCTCTGTGGTTAGTGATTGAGGTGTGATGGTAGGTTGTGAGTTTGGATGACTTGTTTAGTTAGTGTGTTCAGGAGACTGCATTGTAAAAGATGGCTGCCTCAGCCATCTCCAAGTTTTTTGAAGCGCCCTCTATTGATTGTTTGGTGAGGTTTCGTAAAGTAGACCTTGTAGCTATAGCTGACCATTATGGATTTGTTGTCCCTGAGAAAGCCCTAAAGGCTGAGCTGTTGGTGCTAGTCAGGGAGGGTTTAGTGAGAGAACGGATTCTCTCATTGCAAGGAGAGGAGACGGGTAGACCTTCTGATGCCAAGTCAGAGGACAGGGCGGAGGAAGGGGTTCCTCGTACCCCTTTTACATTGCCCCGATTCGATCCTTTATCTTCTGCTTCGGGTCGTTCAGATGGGACTGCTAGGCTGAAGGTGAGGCTGGCTCGGTTAGAAATGGAGCAAAAAGATAAAGAGAGACAGATGAATTTTGAACTTGAAATTAGGAAAATAGAAGCTGACAAGGAGGTGAGGATCCGACAACTGGAGCTAGATGCTGGCTCCAGTGCGACTCCACAAGCTGCTCATCATCAAGCCCACTTCGATGTGAGTAAAAACATAGCTTTAGTCCCTCCATTCCGAGAGTCGGAAGTTGATTATTATTTCTCTGCGTTTGAGCGTGTGGCCGCTGCGCTGCATTGGCCACTCGAGGTTTGGCCGCTCCTGTTACAATGTAAATTGTCTGGGAAAGCCCAGGAAGTAGTAGCTGCTCTCTCCCTGGAAGACAGTTTACATTACGATACAGTTAAAACTACCGTGTTGCGGGCTTATGAGTTGGTGCCTGAAGCTTATAGGCAGTGCTTCAGGAACCACAAAAAAACATTTGTTGAATTTGCTAGGGACAAAGAGTCTCTGTTTAGTCGTTGGTGTTCAGCCAGCAAAGCTAACACCTTTGCTGATATTCGGGAGTTGATGCTGTTGGAGGACTTTAAAAGCAACCTCCCAGATAGACTTGTAGTTCATTTAAATAAACAAGAAAGTGGTGACATTGGCCCAAGCAGCAGTGTTGGCAGATGAGTACGCTTTGACACACAAGACTGTCTTTGGTGCACCACGTTTTGAAGGCCGGACGATTACGTCATCAGTTCCTCGTTCAGGTCGCTTTTCCTCTGACAACCCTAAGCCTTTTCATGAAGTCCGTGAATGTTTTTACTGTCACCAAAAGGGTCACGTGATTGCGGACTGCCCAGTTTTGAAAAATAAACCGCAACAGTCCCAGTCACCGTCCCCAAAAATGGAAGGTTTGGGTTTAGTCAAGTCTTTGGCTCTTCCATTGGCTCGAGTTGTTGATTCAGCATTTGAGAAACCGGATCCTGTCTATGCTCCGTTTATCTCTGCCGGTTGTGTTTCCTTAACAGGAGAACAAGCTGATCAAAAGCCTATCCAAATCCTACGAGACACCGGGGCGGCGCAGTCAGTAATCATTACTGATGCTTTACCCTGGTCTCCTGAAACGTATTGTGGCTCACATGTCATATTACAGGGGATAGAGACAAAAACCGTACCTGTACCATTACACTGGGTCCACTTAGTGTCAGACTTGGTATCAGGACGTTTCCGTGTTGGTGTAGTGTCTACACTGCCAGTATCAGGAGTAAAATTGCTACTAGGGAATGATATTGCTGGTGGTAATGTCACTCCTGTGTTAGAGGTAGTAGACAACCCAGAAATAAGAACTACAGATGAGAAATTGGTTCAAGCATTTCCACATGTTTTTCCTGCTTGTGTGTTAACGAGGGCACAATCTCGCAAGCTAGGAGATGTGGTGGATTTGGCTAGTTCTATTTTTGAGAATGTTGAGGTAGAAGACAATGCACTGAGTATTCCTTCTGCATTGCCGACAGTTTTTACCCCCGTAAAAACTAAGGCAGGGGAAAACGAAATCGCGCCCCAATTACATGACATTCTTTTGTCTGTCACCCCTGAGAAGGTGATTGAATGTCAAAAAGAAGACACCAGTCTTCGCAAGTGTTTTGCTTCGGTAATTTCCATTGAGGAAGCTAAAACTAGAGAGACTGCCTACTTTATGGAAGCAGGAGTTTTGATGCGTAAATGGGCATCTCATGACACCATTAATGACTGGAGTGAAGTGTGTCAAGTGGTTGTTCCTACACCGTTCCGACAGCAGGTGCTGTCACTCGCCCATGACCAGGCGTGGTCTGGACACTTGGGGATCACAAAGACCTATAACCGGGTCCTTCGTCATTTCTTCTGGCCAGGTTTGAAGTCTGACGTGGTCCAATTTTGTAAAACATGTCACATATGTCAACTCACTGGGAAAGTGAATCAAACAGTTCCACGAGCGCCACTCTGCCCGATTCCTGTGGTAGGGGAACCGTTTGAAAGAGTGATAATTGATTGTGTAGGTCCATTGCCGAAAACCAGGTCAGGTAACCAGTTCCTACTAACAATAATGTACAGATAGCTTATGTGAAGGGCTCGGCGAATGTGGTTGCTGACGCTCTATCACGGGTTTACTAACTGGGGATACGTTGGCATTTATTATTGCAAAACTAGGTTTGCAATTTTTGTGGTGGGCGTGTTACGTTCCCCAGATTATGTGTTGTAGTTTGTGTATTTGCATGTGTTTATTTCAGGAAATGGCTTCCTGAAATCCCTCAAGCAGCTGATTGGTCGACTCCAGGGCTAATTGGAGAGCTGACCCCGCCCCCTCGTCAAGACACAGCTGTCTCCAATTACCCATTCCTTCAGAAGCTATATAAAAGCCAGTGTTCTGTTCAGGAGGAAGATCTTTTTTGTAGAGGATTTTGCTGGAGGTAGATTTGCTAGAGAGATTTGCTGGGAGGTCATTGTAGAGATTTTGCTAGAGAGAGATTTTGCTAGAGGTTGATTTTGCTGGGAGTTCATTGCTGAGAGTTGGTATGTTTTGTGAGTTTGTTGCTCAGATAGAACTTATTTGATGTCCTTTGTCTCTTAGTTTGTTTGTGAAATTGTTTAATATTCTGTTTCATTTTTTCCCAGGGGGGAAGGGGAAGGCACCTAGGGAGTGCTTAGGCAAGAGGCCCGCGGGCATACATATACCCGTAGCATATTCGCTGTCTAGGCACACTAGGTAAGACCTGGGCGGACCACCCCTTGTATTTTGGTTAGGGCACCAGGTGGTGCTAAATTAGGTAAGTAGTGGGTAGGCAGGTAAGATAGGAGAGCGGGGGGGGCTTTGAGATTTACTTTCTTTGCTTTGGTTCCGTCCAGCCCCTTTTCCCCATATTACCGTGTAAAGGAATAAAGTCCTTGTAAACGGTACCACATTCTGCCTGTTGTCATCCTTACTCGCACCTACAGTCCATACCTTTTTTGCTTCACGGAGTGTTTAGTTGTAGCAGGGTGTTGCGTTCCCTCTTCCTAGAGGCGTGCGTAACAGTCAGCTAATATAAACCTCTATAAGTCCGGAACAGTACTTGTACAGGGTAACCCCAAACAGTTTCAGCTGGACTTTCACCAAATTAAAGAATTAGCCCAGCAGGAGAAGCTCTCCCCTGATAAAGATACCCCCGAGCGAGTCAGACCAGACCTCTTCATTATGTAACCCCACAGACGAGCAACCCCCAGCTGAGAGTCAACCTCCCAGCACAGATTACGACTCCCTCATTGAAATGAAGGACAAATTCACCCAGCTGGAGGTAAGGCAGGTGGAGCTGGAACAGCAGGTGATTACACTTCAGTCAGTACAGACTCAGACAACAGTCCAGCACAACAACACCCCCTTAACCAGACCCGGAATGCTGGAGGTGAAGAGAGACATATCTGCACTCTGGACAGTGGTGAGACAACTTCAACAGGAGAAAGAGCAGGAGCAGGAGAAGAACAGAGCACTAGAGGAGAGGATCAGACTGCTGGTGGAGGAGAGGTTGAGGGGGATGGAGGAGAGGGTGAGGGGGACGGAGGAGAGGTTGAGGGGGACTGCGTGTGACAGAGAACAACCCACTAGAGAGGTGGCCACCCCCACAGAGAAGCCAGCAGAACAGCCCACCTCAGCACCCGACAAAAGTCTCGACACCACAGCAGAACAGTCCACACCAGACCCTGACCATAGAGTCGACATCACAGCAGAACAGACAAATGAAGAACCCCAAGCCCAGCGGCTCTCACCCCCTCTGAGCACCCCCCCTGTCAGCCACCCTGATAACCCTTCTGACAACCCCCCCCACACCCACTGAGGACAAACACAAGACACAGATTGTACTACTTATGGACTCAAATGGGAAATATATAGAAGAAAAAAAAACGTTTTCCCAAACACAGTGTGTCTAAACTCTGGTGTCCAAACACCCAGCGCGCCCTCGACCTTCTGTCTGAGGACCAACTAGGCTCACCTAGCCACATAATAATACACACAGGCACAAACGACCTGAGAGCACAGCAGGAAAGGGTGGCCACAGCACTGAAGGGAGTGATAGCAAAGGCTTCTTCTACTTTCCCCAACGCACAAGTGGTTATCTCCACTCTGCTACCACGAAAAGACTTCCACCCTGCCACAATACAGCGGGTAAACGCAAGTATTTCCCGTGACTGTGCCTCAAAACCAAATGTTTTCCTGGCCCACCACTCCACCCTGGACTTGAACAGCCTCTATGACCAGGTCCACCTCTACAAGGCAGCAGTGCCCACCTTTGCCCTAACCCTAAAGGACATCGCTCTCAAACGTATCCCCCTTCACACAGGAGCAACAGATCAATAGACACCCCACCCAGACCAGCGAGACACCCTCCCAGACCTGCAGGACCCCCCCCTGGACCTACACATAGAGGACCCACGCCAAGAGGAATTACATCCAGCACCCCAGACACATCCACCCCCCAGACACATCCACACCCCCACCCCAACCCCAATCAATCAATACCCCCCACGTCAACCATGCCCACACCCCATTTAGGCCCCCTCAGATCAGACCGATGCCACTCCTGCCCACCCCATGCACCCCAACCCTGCAAAGAGGGCCTCAACATGGAAGCCACTCATACGCCCAGGTAGTGAGCGGGCAAACAGTCCCAACGCCCACTCTCACACTCGCCCAAGCCAATGGCATGTACCAGATGCTCAGCAGGCTCTGCTCACACTTACTGGCCTGAGGCCAAACCACAACCAACAACATTGGACACTCTAAGGAACAAAAAGCCTTCACTATATCATCCTGGAATATCCAAGGCCTGAGGTCATCTGCCTTTGGCCTAAAGAGCAGGAACCCGGACTTCACCAAAGAAATCGGTAATACAGACATTGTCATCCTGCAAGAAACCTGGTATAGAGGAGACGGACCCACTGGTTGCCCTCTAGGTTACAGAGAGCTGGTAGTCCCATCCACCAAACTACCAGGTGTGAAACAGGGAAGGGACTCAGGGGGTATGCTAATTTAGTATAGAGCAGACCTAACTCACTCCATTAAATTAATCAAAACAGGAACATTCTACATTTGGCTAGAAATTCAAAAGGAAATTATCCTAACAGAGAAAAATGTCCTCCTGTGTGCTACCTATATTCCCCCACTAGAATCCCCATACTTGAAGACAGCTTCTCCATCCTGGAGGGGGAAATCAATCATTTCCAAGCCCAGGGACATGTACTAGTCTGTGGCGACCTAAATGCAAGGACAAAAACCTGACACCCTCAGCACACAGGGGGACAAACACCTGCCTGGAGGTGACAACATTCCCTCCCACATATGCCCCCCTAGGCACAACTATGACAACATAACCAACAAAAATGGGTTACAACTCCTGCAGCTCTGTCACACGCTGGGTTTGTACATAGTCAATGGTAGGCTTCGAGGGGACTCCTATGGTAGGTACACATATAGCCCATCTCTTGGCAGTAGTACTGTGGACTACTTTATCACTGACCTCAACCCAGAGTCTCTCAGAGCGTTCACAGTCAGCCCACTGACAGCCCTATAAGACCACAGCAAAATCACAGCCTACTTGAACAGAGCAATACTCAATCATGAGGCATCAAAGCCAAAGGAACTGAGTAACATTAAGAAATGCTATAGATGGAAGGAATGCAGTTTGGAAACCTACCAAAAAACAATTAGGCAACAACAAATTCAATCCCTTTTAGACAATTTCCTGGGTAAAACGTTCCACTGTAATAGTGAAGGTGTAAACTTGGCAGTAGAAAATCTCAACAGTATATTTGACCTCTCAGCATCCCTATCAAATCTAAAAATCTCAAATAGAAAACAGAAGAAAATTAACAACAATGACAAATGGTTTGATGAAGAATGCAAAAATCTAAGAAAGAAATTGAGAAACCTGTCCAACCAAAAACATAGAGACCAGGAAAACCTGAGTCTACACCTTCACTATGGTGAATCACTAAAACAATACAGAAATACACTACGGAAAAAGAAGGAACAGCATGTCAGAAATCAGCTCAATGTAATTGAAGAATCCATAGACTCTAACCACTTCTGGGAAAATTGGAAAACACTAAACAAACAACAACACAAAGAATTATCTATCCAAAATGGAGATGCATGGGTAAACCACTTCTCCAATCTTTTTGGCTCTTTAACAAAGAATAAAGAGCAAAAATATATACATGATCAAATGCAGGTCTTAGAATCAACTATTAAAGACTACCAGAACACACTGGATTCTCCAATTACATTGAAAGAGTTACAGGACAAAATAAAAACCCTCCAACCCAAAAAGGCCTGTGGTGTTGATGGTATCCTCAATGAAATGATCAAATATACAGACAACAAATTCCAATTGGCTATACTAAAACTCTTTAACATCATCCTTAGCTCTGGCATCTTCCCCAATATTTGGAACCAAGGACTGATCACCCCAATCCACAAAAGTGGAGACAAATTTGACCCCAATAACTACCGTGGAATATGTGTCAACAGTAACCTTGGGAAAATCCTCTGCATTATCATTAACAGCAGACTCGTACATTTCCTCAATGAAAACAATGTACTGAGCAAATGTCAAATTGGCTTTTTACCAAATTACCGTACAACAGACCATGTATTCACCCTGCACACCCTAATTGACAACCAAACAAACCAAAACAAAGGCAAAGTCTTCTCATGCTTTGTTGATTTCAAAAAAGCCTTCGACTCAATTTGGCATGAGGGTCTGCTATACAAACTGATGGAAAGTGGTGTTGGGGGTAAAACATACGACATTATAAAATCCATGTACACAAACAACAAGTGTTGCGGTTAAAATTGGCAAAAACACACACATTTCTTCACACAGGGTCGTGGGGTGAGACAGGGATGCAGCTTAAGCCCCACCCTCTTCAACATATATATCAACGAATTGGCGAGGGCACTAGAAAAGTCTGCAGCACCCGGCCTCACCCTACTAGAATCCGAAGTCAAATGTCTGCTGTTTGCTGATGATCTGGTGCTTCTGTCACCAACCAAGGAGGGCCTACAGCAGCACCTAGATCTTATGCACAGATTCTGTCAGACCTGGGCCCTGACAGTAAATCTCAGTAAGACCAAAATAATGGTGTTCCAAAAAAGGTCCAGTCACCAGGACCACAAATACAAATTCCATCTAGACACTGTTGCCCTAGAGCACACAAAAAACTATACATACCTTGGCCTAAACATCAGTGCCACAGGTAACTTCCACAAAGCTGTGAACGATCTGAGAGACAAGGCAAGAAGGGCATTCTATGCCATCAAAAGGAACATAAATTTCAACATACCAATTAGGATTTGGCTAAAAATACTTGAATCAGTCATAGAGCCCATGGCCCTTTATGGTTGTGAGGTCTGGGGTCCGCTCACCAACCAAGACTTCACAAAATGGGACAAACACCAAATTGAGACTCTGCATGCAGAATTCTGCTAAAATATCCTCTGTGTACAACGTAGAACACCAAATAATGCATGCAGAGCAGAATTAGGCCGATACCCACTAATTGTCAGAATCCAGAAAAGAGCCGTTAAATTCTATAACCACCTAAAAGGAAGCGATTCCCAAACCTTCCAAAACAAAGCCATCACCTACAGAGAGATGAACCTGGAGAAGAGTCCCCTAAGCAAGCTGGTCCTGGGGCTCTGTTCACAAACACAAACACACCCTACAGAGCCCCAGGACAGCAGCACAATTAGACCCAACCAAATCATGAGAAAACAAAAAGATAATTACTTGACACATTGGAAAGAATTAACAAAAAAACAGAGCAAACTAGAATGCTATTTGGCCCTACACAGAGAGTACACAGCGGCAGAATACCTGACCACTGTGACTGACCCAAAATTAAGGAAAGCTTTGACTATGTACAGACTCAGTGAGCATAGCCTTGCTATTGAGAAAGGCCGCCGTAGGCAGACATGGCTCTCAAGAGAAGACAGGCTATGTGCTCACTGCTCACAAAATGAGGTGGAAACTGAGCTGCACTTCCTAACCTCCTGCCCAATGTATGACCATATTACCATATTAGAGAGACATATTTCCCTCAGATTACACAGATCCACAAGAATTTGAAAACAAATCCAATTTTGAAAAACTCCCATATCTACTGGGTGAAATTCCACAGTGTGCCATCACAGCAGCATGATTTGTGACCTGTTGCCACGAGAAAAGGGCAACCAGTGAAGAACAAACACCATTGTAAATACAACCCATATTTATGCTTATTTATTTTATCTTGTGTCCTTTAACCATTTGTACATTGTTAGAACACTGTATATATATATAATATGACATTTGTAATGTCTTTATTGTTTTGAAACTTCTGTATGTGTAATGTTTACTGTTAATTTTTTTTGTTTTTCATTTATATATTCACTTTGTATATTGTCTACCTCACTTGCTTTGGCAATGTTAACACATGTTTCCCATGCCAATAAAGCCCTTGAATTGAATTGAATTGGACATTGAGCGAGAGAGCGAGAGAGAGAGAGAGAGAGAGAGAGAGAGAGAGACAGAGAGAGAGAGACAGAGAGAGAGAGAGAGAGAGACAGAGAGAAGACAGAGAGAGAGACAGAGAGAGAGACAGAGAGAGAGACAGAGAGAGAGACAGAGAGAGACAGAGAGAGAGAGAGAGAGAGAGAGAGAGATTGGGGAGGAAAAGAGTGGGGGTGATAGGGCATGAGAAATGGGTAGAATGGGATGGGACAGAGCGAGAGAGAGAGAGAGAGAGAGAGAGAGAGACTTTGACTTTTGGTCTTTCTTTATTGAGACATTCTCAATTCATTTAAAACTCACCCCCCCCACTCCTAAAATAAAAAATAAAAACCCTCTCCTACAACCGTATATCCAAAACATCTTCCCCAGCAATACAGACAGCCCCCCCAACACACCATATCTCCTCAAACATCTCCACACATTTGATCATTTTATAGAACTCAAACTCAACCCTAAGGCGCGCAGAGACCATCCCATTAAACAGTAGTAAAGGGTCTGTTATCCCCCACCTTTGACCCTGTTCCTCCTTGTTAGCCAAATAGCTAACTTTGCCTGAGCAAACAGAAAATTCAACAAAACACATTTTTCTTTCTCCTTACTCGAATACCTGTATCCCATTATAAACATCCCAACAGCAAAAACCACCCCCAACCTCTCACACAGACATTCCAACAGAGACATTAATGGCATTAACCTGGTGCACACAGAAAACACATGAATTACAGTTTCTTTCATTTGACAGAAAGGACACCCCTGCCCAATTCCCGGATCAACCCGTGCCAACCAGCTGTTAGTGGCCAGGGCTCCATGAAGAACCCTCCACTGGAGGTCCCCTGACCTCTTTGGTACTGGGGGTTTGTAGAGCGCCCTCCATCTAAAACCCACCATACTCTCCGCCCCACATACCCCCTGCCACTGATGAGCCTTCACTCCTGTTAGGCTTCTAATGCTCCTAACCTTAACGCAGAGGTTGTAGAGGGCTTTACCTCCCACCCCTCAAACTCCCCAGGCTCGGAGTGTTAAAATCTAACAAGTCCTCCAGACCCCCTTGCCAGTCTCCAGTCTCTGCAGTCACCTGCAGTGGCGGGAACATTGGTGGCCCCTCTCCCTTTGGCCTCTCAAACACCCCCCTTACCGGCTCAGACAGTGCCTCCTGGACCTCCTCCAGGAATCTCTCCAGCAGCCTAAGAGACGTTATTCCTGTTTGTTGCGCCAAGACCTCTGGGGTTTTCCACCCCTCCTCTCCCAGCAGTCTCAGGTCACCCAGCCTTTGTAAACCCCCTGCCATCAGTTGCCTCTGCAGGGTGGCCGACTGAACCGATCTCAAAGGGATGGCTGGGTTGTGGAAGATAGGCTCCTCCCACACCCACTGCCCAGGCTCCACACCCCCTTCTCGTGTGGGCCTTAGCAGCTGCCAGGCCCTCAGCACCGCAGAGTAAAACTCTGAGAGACCTGCTGTACTCAGCCTCTCCAGCTTCATGAGGAACAGCTGCCGGTCCAACCCTAATCCGCCAGCTCTCCTCAGCAGCGCGCATGCTGGTTCTCTCCAGCCAACATCAGTGTGGTACAGCAGTCTCTGCACCGCCTTTAGTCGGAAAGCAGCCATCCTGCTCTCCAGTTCCACCAGGCCCTGTCCTCCTTCGTGGACGGTCATGTACAAAACTGCTGCCTTCAGCCAGTGATGTCCCGACCAAAAGAAGTCCACCAGCTTGCGTTGCAGGTCTGCAAGCAGACCGGCGGGGGGTTGAGGACAGCCAGTTTATGCCACAAGGAAGATGCCACCAGGTTGTTGATTATCAGCACCCTCCCTCTATATGACACTTGGGACAGGAGCCACCTCCACCTGGCCAGTCTTGACACCACTGCCTGTGACAGCCCCTCCCAGTTCTTGCTGACCCACCTCTCCGAGCCCAGGTACACCCCCAACACTTTAAGCCCTTCACAACCCCACTGCAAACCCCTGGAAGCAGAGGAGGAGCCCTATCCCCCATGCCCCACATAACAGAGCTTTGCTCTTTCCCCAGTTTACCTTAGCTGATGAAGCTCCCTCGTACACCTTCAGACTGGTCTCTAGTTCCTGCATATCTTGCCCATCCCTGACCATCACAGAAACATCATCTGCATATGCTGAGACTGCTATTCCTGTCACCACATCCATGCCTGTCCAGCACACTCCCCGCAGTCTCCTGCGTAGCAGTCCTAAAAAAGGCTCAATGGCTAGTGTGTACAGCTGCCCAGATAGAGGGCATCCTTGTCTAATGCCCCGTCTCACCCAGACTGGCCTACTGAGCCCCCTCCCACCTTAACCATACATGACGCCCCAGCATACAACAGCTTCACACAGGTCACAAAACTCTTCCCAAACCCAAACACAGACATCACATTAAACAGATACTCATGATCCACTCTATCAAAAGCCTTCTCTTGATCTAAAGAGACCAGTCCAAAGTTCACATTAGAACCTCTCGACAAGTCCAACATGTCCCTAATCAAGAACAAGTTGTCCGTGATTGAGCGTCCCGGTACACAATATGTCTGGTCCTTGTGTATTATAGAGTCCAGATGGGACTTCAGTCTGTTAGAGAGGACCTTGGCAAAAATCTTGTAGTCCGCACAGAGTAATGCCACAGGCCTCCAGTTCTTAAGTTCACACAAGTCCCCTTTTTTGGGCAGGAGAGTCAGAGCCGCCCGACGGCAGCTCATCGGCAACTCTCCTACCCCGACGCATTCACGCAACACGCAAAAGAAATCCTGTCCAATTGTTCCCCAGAATTTTTTGTAAAATTCCACTGGAAGTCCATCGACCCCGGGTGCACGACCGGGGGACATCTGGGTTACTGCCTCTGCCAGTTCATGTGACAACAGAGGAATGTCCATTTCATCCCTCTGTGCCCGAGAGAGCTTAGGGAGTCCTGCGAACAAGACCTGAGCACACATAGGATCACACATTTCTGCCCTATACAATTCAGTATAAAACTCCACAGTCCGCTCCCGCATCTCCCCCACCACAGAGGTCACCCGCCCATCAGACAGCCGTAGACAATGCATACCCTTGGCTTCACTGCTCTGTCTTTCCAAACCAAAGAAGAAGGAGCTGGGAGCATCCATCTCCTTGAGCATGGAGAACCTAGCTCTTACAAGTGCTCCCTTTGCTTTAACCTGGAAAAAACTGCCCAGGTCCCTACGTAATCGGCTAAGTTAGCCTGGAGGCCTACATTGCCTTGCCCCACCATCTCTACCTCCATCTCACTAATACACCGCTCTAGTTCCCCCAATACTCTCCTAGCCTCTGAGGATGAGAGAGCTGTGTACTGTTGACAGAAAAGCCGAATTTGCACTTTCCCCACATCCCACCATTGACTCAGAGACTCATACTCCTCTCTTCGCTGCCCCCATCTTTCCCAAAAGTCTGGAAACCTGAGCAAAAAGTGGCATCTTGTAAGAGCTTTACATTAAACTTCCAATAAGATGCCTGCCGGGGCCTGGTGAAATAGACAGCCGAGCCATGGTTATGTGGTGATCCGAAAACCCCACTGGGAGAATGGTAGCACCCAGCAGCCTATTGCTCTGATTCCTGGACATGTAAAAACGATCAAGTCGAGCTGCACTCACCCTAGCCCCAAAAACCTTCACCCACGTATACTGTCTTGTGTTTGGATGTTTAGTTCTCCAAACATCCACTAGGTCAAACTGATTAAAGATATCCCTTAACACTCCCACTGACACTGAATGAGGCTCTTCCCCATTTCTGTCTTTTGTAAAATCCATTGTACAGTTCCAGTCACCTCCGATCACCAGCGTCTCCTCAGGCGCTACTTGTGAGAGTTCCTGTCTAAGACTCCCAAATAGAACCCCTCTTTCTCTCCCTGTGTTAGGCGCATACACATTTATAAAGACAAAACACATGTTGTTAATTTCTGCTTTAACAACAAGCAACCTACCCCTACACACCTCCTTTGAGGAGCAAATTTTTACAGCCAGTCCCGGTGCAAAAAGGACTGCCACCCCTGCACTAAGATTTGTCCCATGGCTCAACACACTTGCCCCTTTCCACCAGAGCCCCCAATCAACTTCATTCACCACATCACTATGCGTCTCCTGCAGAAACAACACCTGTACTTTTTTTTGTTTTACATATTCACCCAACACACTCCTCTTTCCCGCATCTCTGGCGCCATTTATATTGAGCGAGCCTACCCGAAGAGTCTCCATAAGAAGTGGGAGAAAAGCCAGCAGAGAAATAGACCAATAGCAAAGCTCAAAAAGCCCCAGTGTCAGTAAGAAATTAAACATTTAAAACGTGTCTGAAGGTAAACCTTTACGCACTGTTGTGACCCACTTCCTCAACCTAAACCGTTTCCTGGGTGAGAGGACACCATGCCCCTCATTTGTCATAGCATGTTGTACTGATCTTACAAACTTTCTAGGATCAGGAAAAAAAGCCTCAAGATTAACTTTTTTCCCCTTAGTCTCATTCAGGAACCTTGTCAGTTCTCTCAACGTGTACTTAGACCCCTCTGTTTGACTGGCTGTCAGCTCCGGGCCAATTGAAGAGGAGTCTGAAAAAAATAACTCCTCATCCTCTTCCTCAGACTCACTTTCCTCCTCTTCTCTATCTCCCACCCTGACCACCTGCCCTTTCTCTCTGGTTAGGGCCTCACCCACAGCAACAGGCAACATTTCCATGGTGCCTTTGTCCACACCCTTTTTCCTTTTCCTCTTGACACCCTCCTCCTCCCCCTAATCTCTTACACTTCCCCACTATACTCTCCTCATCCACTAGAATAACCTGACTAGACGCAGTATCATCTGCACCACCCTCCATAGCATGACTAGGGCCAGCCTCAGCTACACCACCCTCCATAGCATGACTAGGGCCAGCCTCAGCTACACCACCCTCCATAGCATGACTCAGCCCAGCATCATCTGCACCACCCTCCATAGCATGTCTAGGGCCAGCCTCAGCTACACCACCCTCCATAGCATGACTAGGGCCAGCCTCAGCTACCACCCTCCATAGCATGACTAGGGCCAGCCTCAGCTACACCACCCTCCATAGCATGACTAGGGCCAGCCTCAGCTACACCACCCTCCATAGCATGACTCAGCCCAGCATCATCTGCACCACCCTCCATAGCATGTCTAGGCCCAGCCTCAGCTACCCCACCATCTCTAACCTGACTAGACCCAGCCTCTGCTTCTCCACCATCTCTAGCCTGACTAGACCCAGCCTCCACTACCCTACCATCTCTAGCCTGACTAGGCCCAGCCTCATCTACACCACCATCTCTGAGACTCATCTACACCACCATCTCTAGACTGACAAGGCCCAGCCTCTGCTGTCTGCATCTCCTTACCCCCTGCATTTTGACCTCGATTTCCCCCACTTGCGCTTACACCCTCACCTTGTCTATGGCCTTTATGTGGGCACGCAAAACTCTTGTGCCCCAAATCCCCACATTCAAAACACCGTAGACTATCTGTGCTGGCAAAACCTGCATAGAGCCCCTCCCCATGCCTCACTTTAAAATGCACATTTAGCTGTTGCTCATTATTGTTCAGAAACATAAACACTTGCCTCCTGAACGAAACAACGTGCTTAACGGCATCTGCCTGAAAACCTGCTGACAGTACACGGAAACCGCTAGCAAACTTACCAAAACGACTCAGCTCTTTCCTAATTTGATCATCCGTAATAAACGGAGGCAAATTTGCCACTACAACTCTTGTTGAAGGGGTAGAGAGAGGTGAAATTGACACCAACACATCCCTTACAAATATTCCGCTAGCAATTAGCCTACCGACCAAATTAGCCCTTTTCATGAACACAACCACAGCTTTGTTCATTCTAGAAGCAGAATGTATAAACTCAGCTCCTACCTGTTCACCGACCGCGAGCAGAACCTCCTCCACCTTAACTCCGTTCTCAGGAACACACCTGAATCCATGCTGTATCGACAGCGTCTCCTCCGCGCTAGGCTGAGAAGCCATTGCGCACACTACACCTTCCAACCCCCAGGAAAGTTACTCTGTCCTCTTCCACCCTAACTTTGAAAAAAAAACTTTGGATACCGCTAAAAACAAATATTGCATTAACCCTCCACCATAGAAAATAACATGTAAAGAAAAAAATCAAGAAAGTTAGTTGGGATAGAGCTTTCCACACCAAACACTCAAACTCCAAAAACTCCCAGCATGCACCGAGAGAGGAGAGAGAGAGAGAGAGAGACAGAGAGAGAGAGAGAGAGAGAGAGAGATTGGGGAGGAAAAGAGTGGGGGTGATAGGGCATGAGAAATGGGTAGAATGGGATGGGACAGAAAGAGAGAGAGAAAGGGTTAGAATGCAATGTGATGTTTCACTTATTGGTAACAGCTCTTTTTTCAATAATTGAGAAAAATATTAGAATTGTGCGTCTAGCCTTAGTGTGCATGGGTGGGTGTGTGTGTGTATGTGTACGTGTGTGTATCAGCTGTGTGTATCTACTGTGTGAATCTACAGTGTATCTATTGTGTGTATATGCTGTGTGTATCTACTGTTTACACCTACCGTGTGTATCTACTGTGTGTGTCTACTGTGTGTGTCTGTTGTGTGTGTCTACTGTGTGTGTCTGTTGTGTGTGTCTATTGTGTGTGTCTGTTGTGTGTGTCTGCTGTGTGTATCGGCTGTAGTGCATTTCTGTGGGGCAGATGAAGTATGTCTCTGTGTCCATAGGAATCGACCACAGTGGAGCGTTCCACTGATGGATACCTCAGCACTAATCGCTCCTCTGCTGCCTTCTGTTTCTCTCACTCGCACTTTACTTCACTTTCACTCATTCATTTATCTCCCTCCTTCGTTCACTCGTTCCCTCCCCTCCACGCACAGCACTGCGGCAAACAAACAGAAACAAATCACAGATTTAATGAAATGATGGTTGGAGGAACGCCTACGGGGGTATTGGTTGTTTCAGTTTCCAGACAACTGCAGCAGATTAACCTGTGGTATCATACAACATACAAGATCTCTCCTCAAAACATGGTTCTGCACACTGACACTCTTGGTAACATGTTTGATTGAATGGGGAACATGCTACAGCCAACCCAGGGTGTGTATTGGAGCTGCTAGCTGAGAAGGTGAGAGGGGATGAGAGGGGACGAAAGGGGATGAGAGGAGATGAGAGGGGATGAGAGAGGATGAAAGGGGATGAGAGGGGATGAGAGTAGATGAGAGGGGGTTAGAGGGGATGAAAGGGGGTGAGATGGGGGTGAGGGGGGTGATGAAGGGGATGGGGATGAGAGGGGATGAGATGAGAGGGATGAGAGGGGATGAGAGAGGATAGATGAGAGGGGATGAGTTAGAGGGGATGAAAGGGGTGAGAGGGGGTGAGGGGATGAGAGGGGATGCGAGGGGTGAGAGGGGATGAGAGGTGATTTAGAGAGTTTAGAGGGGATTAGAGGGGATCAAAGGGGTGAGAGGGGGTGAGAGGAGATATGAGGGGGTGAGAGGGGATTAGAGAGTTTAGAGGGGATTCGAGGGGAGAGGGGATGAGAGGGTGTGAGAGGGGGTGAGAGGGGATGAGAGGAGATGAGACGGGGTTAGAGAGGATGAAAGGGGTGAGAAAGGATGAGAGGAGGAAATTAGAGAGTTTAGAGGGGATTAGAGGGGAGAGAGGGGATGAGAGGGTGTGAGAGTGGATGAGTTTCCATCTGATCTCCCATAATGCCTAGCTTGGTTTTTCAGCACTTTGAACTCCTTCCCTGAACAAATAAACACTTCCCTTACTGTCTGGACTCTTAAGACGTACTCTCCTCTTCCTCCATCGTTCATCCCTCCTTCTCTCAGGACCCCATGGAGAGGCTGTCACCAGCACTGTTTTCATTTTCTCTCTCCTTTCTGTTTTTTTTTTAGAATAAATGCTCATGGGCTGGCTGAGTAGTGGAGCACCTCCTTCACTCTGTTCTTCCCAGCCAGCAGTAGACTACCATAATGACCCTGGCTCTTCTCTCTCTCCTATCCCAGCTGTCTCCACTCTGACTAGCGTTTCATCTGAGCTAAGGCAACAGGACCACCCCATAGGTTACACATACAACACACACACACACACACACACACACACACACACACCACCTTGCTCAGCAGGTATTTAAGAACCAAGGGAGACAACAAGAGCGTAGTCATCTCTCCCTCTCCATTTATTCCCAAGGTTAAATACAGAGGCAATAAATGTGTTTTAAAAGCAAACTTTTTGAATTATGAGGAAGAGGGTCTCCGTGGTGAAACTTAAGAGCTGAGGCAGCAGGAATGAGATAATACACTGGAGAGAGATGGTCGAGATAAATTCAAAGCCTTGAGATAAAATCAAGATAAAGTGAATCCAATTCAAGGTGTAGAGAAAGTGCAGTTTTCTTTGAAAGATACGTAAAGAAACCTGGCAATGGGAAAATA
Organism: Oncorhynchus tshawytscha; assembly: GCF_018296145.1. Lineage (NCBI taxonomy): Eukaryota > Metazoa > Chordata > Actinopteri > Salmoniformes > Salmonidae > Oncorhynchus > Oncorhynchus tshawytscha. The sequence goes on from NC_056442.1 coordinate 43,993,236, forward strand.
TTAGAATTTATATTTTTAGGTGTATTGGAGCAAATCAAAGGCCTTCCCGTAAGTCCCCATAACACAATGTCACTGGCCAGTGTGACACAATATCTGTCATAGTAACACTGCAAACAACATTGCACCAACATACTTTGCTTGTGACGCGTATGAGAAAATACAACTATGGGCAAAAATGTTATCTCGCAAACACCTGCCTCTGGAAAAGGTTGCCCTATGTCATCAATCATATTGGATTAACTAAAGATCAGTAGGAATTGACATGATGGCTGTTGTCAAGGCAATTTACTATTAACAAATTATTGAAATTATGAGTGCATAATGAGAGAACGCTACTAATTTGTTTCAGTCACCACACATGTACACACACACACACACACACACACACGAGTGCACACAAATACACACACACCAACAAATGCAGTCAGACTAAATATACAGTACCAGTCAAAAGTTTGGACACACCTACAAAAAAACAATCAAATCAAATGTTATTGGTCACATACACATGGTTAGCAGATGTTAATGCAAGTGTAGCGAAATGCTTGTGCTTCTAGTTCCGACCATGCAGTAATATCTAACAAGTAATCTAACAATTTCACAACAACTACCTTACACACACAAGTGCAAAGGAATGAATAAGAATAAGTACATATAAATATATGGATGAGTGATGGCCGAACGGCAAGATGCAGTAGATATAGAGTACAGTATATACATATGAGATATGTAAACATTATATAAAATGGCGTTATTTAAAGTGACTAGTGATACATGTATTACATCCAATTATTATTAAAGTGGCTAGAGATTTGAGTCAGTATGTTGGCAGCAGCCACTCTATGTTAGTGGTGGCTGTTTAACAGTCTGATGGCCTTGAGATAGAAGCTGTTTTTCAGTCTCTCGATCCCAACTTTGATGCACCTGTACTGACCTCGCCTTCTGGATGATAGCAGGGTGGACAGGCAGTGGCTCGGGTGGTTGTTGTCCTTGATGATCTTTTTGGCCTTCCTGTGACATCAGGTGGTGAAGGTGTCCTGGAGGGCAGGTAGTTTGCCCCCGGTGATGCGTTGTGCACTACCCTCTGGAGAGACTTATGATTGTGGGCGGAGCAGTTGCCATACCAGGCAGTGATACAGCCCGACAGGATGCTCTCGATTGTGCATCTGTAAAAGTTTGTGAGTGTTTTTTGTGACAAGCCAGATTTCTTCAGCCTCCTGAGGTTGAAGAGGCGCTGTTGCACCTTCTTCACCATGCTGTCTGTGTGGGTGGACCAATTCAGTTTGTCCGTGATGTGTACGCCAAAGAACTTAAAACTTTCCACCTTCTCCACTGCTGTCCCCTCGATGTGGATAGGGGGCTGCTCCCTCTGCTGTTTCCTGAAGTCCACGATCATCTTCTTTGTTTTGTTGACATTGAATGTGAGGTTATTTTCCTGACACCACACTCTGAGGGCCCTCACCTCCTCCCTGTAGGCCATCTTGTTGTTGTTGGTAATCAAGCCTACCACTGTAGTGTCGTCTGCAAACTTGATGATTGATTTGGAGGCGTGCATGGCCACGCAGTCATGGGTGAACAGGGAGTACAGGAGAGGGCTGAGAACACACCCTTGTGGGGCCCCAGTGTTGAGGATCAGCGGGGTGGAGATGTTGTTTCCTACCCTCACCACCTGGGGGCATCCCATCAGAAAGTCCGGACCACCCGGGGTCGAGACCCAGGGTCTCGAGCTTAATGACGAGTTTGGAGGATACTAGGGTGTTAAATGCTGAGCTGTAGTCAATGAACAGCATTCTTACATAGGTATTCCTCTTGTCTAGATGGGTTAGGGCAGTGTGCAGTGTGATTGCAATTAGGTCGTCTGTGGACCTATTGGGGCGGTAAGCAAATTGGAGTGGGTCTAGGGTGTCAGGGAGGGTGGAGGGGATATGAACCTTGACTAGTCTCTCAAAGCACTTCATGATGATGGAAGTGAGTGCTAAGGGGCGATAGTCGTTTAGCTCAGTTACCTTAGCTTTCTAGGGAACAGGAACAATGGTGGCCCTCTTTAAGCATATGGGAACAGCAGACTGGGATAGGGAATGATTGAATATGTTCGTAAACACACCAGCCAGCTGGTCTGCGCATGCTCTGAGGACACAGCTAGGGATGCCATCTGGGCCGGCAGCCTTGCGAGGGTTAACACATTTATATTGGCTGCGGTGAAGGAGAGCCCGCAGGTTTTGGTAGCGGGCCGTGTCGGTGGCACTGTATTGTCCTCAAAGCGAGCAAAGAAGTTGTTTAGTTTGTCTGGGAGCAAGACATCGTGGTCCACGATGGGACTGGTTTTCTTTTTTTTGTCTGTGATTGACTGTAGACCCCGCCACATAACTCTTGTGTCTGAGCCGTTGAATTGCGACTCTACTTTATCTCTATACTGACTCAGCTTATTTGATTGCCTTGTGGAGGGAATAGCTATACTGTTTGTATTCTGTCATGTTTCCGGTCCCCTTGCCCTGATTAAAAGCAACGGTTCGTGCTTTCAGTTTTGCGTGAATGCTGCCATCAATCCACAGTTTCTGGTTGGGGAATGTTTTAATAGACACCGTGGGTACAACATCACCGATGCACTTGCTAATAAACTCCCTCACCGAATCAGCGTACACATCAATGTTGTTGTTCGACGCTATCCGGAACATATCCTGATGACGTAGCCCAAGCGAGCCATGTTTCCATGAAGCAGAGAATGTTACAATCTCTGATGTCTCTCTGGAAGGCAACCCTTGCTCAGATTTCGTCTACCTTGTTGTCAAGAGACTGGACATTGGCGAGTAGTATACTCGGGAGCAGTGGGAAATGTACCCATCTACGGAGCCTGACCAGAAGACCGCTCCGTCTGCCCCTTCTGCAGTGCCATTGTTTTGGGTTGCCTGCTGGGATCCGATCCATAGTCCTGGGTGGTGGACCAAACAGAGGATCCGCTTTGGGAAAGTAGTATTCCTGGTCATAATGTTGGTAAGTTGACGTTGCTGTTAAGTCAAATAGTTCCTCCCGGCTGTATGTAATAAGACGTAAGATTTCCTGGGGTAACAGTGTAAAATATAATCCATAAAAAAAACTAAATACTGCATAGTTTCCTATGAACGTGAAGCGAGGCGGCCATCTCTGTCATCGACGGCGGTCTTACAGTAGCATTCCAGGGTTTTTCACTATTTTTACTATTTTCTACATTGTAGAATAATATTGAAGGCATAAAAACTATGAAATAACACATATGGAATCATGTACTAACCAATAAAGTAAAATGCAACAATGCAAAATATATTGTATATTTGAGATTCTTCGGAGTAGCCACACTTTGCCCTGATGACAGCTTGGCACATTCTTGGCATTCTCTCAACCACCTCCATGAGGTAGTCACCTGGAATGAATTTCAAATGAACAGGTGTGCCTTGTTAAAAGTTAGTTTGTGGAATTGATTTCCTTCTTAATGCATTTGAGCAAATCAGTTGTGTGTGACAAGGTAGGGGTGGTATACAGAAGATAGCCCTATTTGGTAAAAGACCAAGTCCATATTATGGGAAAAACAACCCAAATAAGCAAAGAGAAATGACAGTCCATCATTACTTTAAGACGTGAAGGTCAGTAAATGCGGAAAATTTTAACTTAAAGTTTCTACAAGTGCAGTCACAAAAACCATCAAGCATTATGATGAAACTCGCTCTCATGTGGACCGCCATAGGAAAGGAAGACCCAGAGTTACCTCTGCTGCAGAGGATAAGTTCATTAGAGTTACCAGTCTTAGAAATTGCCGTCCAAAATAATGCAGACACATCTCAACCAAATCTGTTCAGAGAAGACTGTGTGAATCAGGATTTCCTGGTCTAATTGCTGCAAAGAAACCACTACTAAAGTCCACCAATAAAAAGAACAGACTTACATGGGCCAAGAAACACTAACAATGGACATTAGACCGATGGATATCTGTCCTTTGGTCTGATGAGTTCAAATTTGAGATTTTTGGTTCCAAATGCTTTGTCTTTGTGAGACGCAGAGTAGGTGAACAGATGATCTCTGCATGTGTGGTTCCCACCATGAAGCATGGGGGAGGAGGTGTAGGGGTGCTTTGCTTGTGACACTGTCAGTGATTTATTTAGAATTCAAGGCACACTTCACCAGCATGGCTACTACGGTATTTTGCAGTGATACGCCATACCATCTGGTTTTTGCTTAGTGGGACTATCATTTGTTTTTCAACAGGACAATGAGCCAACACACCTCCAGCCTGTGTAAGGGCTATTTGGTCGAGACAAAGAGTGGTGAAGTGCTGCATCAGATGACCTGGCCTCCACAATCACCCAACCTCAAGCCAATTGAGATGTTTTGGGATGAGTTGGACTTCAGAGTGAAGGAAAAGCAGCCAACAAGTGCTCAGCATATGTGGGAACTCCTTCAAGACTGATGGAAAAGCAATCCTTATGAAGCTGCTGCAAGGCTGCCATCAAGGCAAAGTGTGTCTACTTTGAGGGAAAACACTTTTTTGGTTACTACATGATTCCATATATGTTATTTCATAGTGTTGATGTCTTCACTATTAATCTACAATGTAGAAAATAGTACAAATAAAGAAAAACCCTTGAATGAATAGGTGTATCCAAACTTTTGACTGGTACTGTATTTAAGTGGAGAGAGAGCGAAAGAAAGAGAGAGAGGAGAGAGAGCGAGAGAGCGAGAGCAAGAGAGCGAGAGAGAGAGAGAGAGAGAGAGAGAAAGGAATAGAGAAAGAGAGAGAAATATATAGAGATAGCGATAAAGAGAGAGAGAAAAGGGAGAGAGGAGAGAAAGAGAGAGAGATAGATATAAATAGTAGAGGGAAATAGTGAGAGAGAGATAGAGAGAGAAAGAAAGAAAGAAAGAAAGAGAGAGAGAGATAAAGATATAGAGAAAGAGATAAAGAGAGAGAGAAACGAGAAAGAAAGAAAGAAAGAAAGAAAGAAAGAAAGAAAGAAAGAAAGAAAGAAGAGAGAGAAAGAAAGAAAGAAAGAAAGAGGAGAGAGAGGGATAGAGAGTGCAGAGAGAGAGAGAGATAGAAAGAAAGACATGGTAGAAGGAGGGAGGTGAAAAGGTAGAATAAAAGAAGGAGAGTGAAACACACAGGGATATGAGGACATCTCATCGTTGGTCAGGCCGTCAGCTGCACATCTGTTTAAAGCATTACAGCCCAGCTAGCACTTCATAGGACCAAAGCTAAGAGATTGATAGCACTTCACAAGACCCAAAAACAACTCACCCCATACCCCAATCCCACCACCCCCCAACCCCCATCCAGCTCCAGAGAACCAGTCGGCAAAGCAGCATATCTGGTGGATCCTGACATTTCATGGGTCATTTCTGTTGAAACCCACACAGACATGCATGGACACACACACTAGTCATGGTGGTGGAGTTCAAGAAACTCTATTAAACTTTATTATTCCTATTACTCCTTTTTGTCCGCAGCGGAGCTGGCGTCCCTCACACCGATACCAGGTATGTGCTGTGAAAACAGCCTGCTGACAAGACATCCATCACCTTGTCCTTCTCTGCTCCCTGACTGCGGTGCACGAGTTATGATTGGAGCAAAGGACAATTCCTAGGCAGAGAGAACAAGAAAAGAATATGATTGTTCACCCCGACTGAAGGATAGTATATCTCTCTGACTCTCCCTCCATGAGCGTGAAGAGAGAAGTGAGAGGGGGATGACATAGACTGACCAGGTAAATCCAGGTTAAAGCTATGATCCCTTATTGATGTCACTTGTTGAAACCACTTAAATCAGTGTAGACGAAGGGGAGGAGACAGGTTAAAGATGGATGTTTAAGCCTTGAGATAATTGAGACATGGATTGTGTATGTGTGTCATTCAGAGGGTGACCGGACAAGACAAAGGATGTAAGTGTCTTTGAACGTGGGTATGGTAGTAGGTGCCAGACGCACTGGTTTGTGTCAAGAACCGCAACGCTGCTGGGTTTTTTAATCTCAACAGTTTCCTGTGTGTATCAAGAATGGTCCACCACCCAAAGGAGATCCAGCCAACTTGACACAACTGTGGGAAGCATTGGAGTAAACATGGGCCAGCATCCCCGTGGAATACTTTTGACACCTTGTAAAGTCCCTCCCCCTGTTCAGAGAGGAACAAAAAAAACTATCCTTCCCTGGCAATAGATAACAGTAAAACCCCTTACACCATTTCTTAAATGCCTCCACAAGGTTTCTGGCTGACTGGCTGTATTTCCAAGTTAACTTATTTTTTTTATGGCAGATGTTAAACAAATGTTCTGCTTGCATTCTGTGAAATGATTAGGTTTGAACCCAGGGTGGGTTGAACCCAGAAAAATGTCACTCACCCTGTGGTAGAATGGTCTAATGTGAAAACGCCATACCCTGTGGCTGTAATGGATTCACTAAGGAGATGGATTTGGTATCTGGCTTGAAACTCAAACAATGGAAACCTATGCTACATTCAACATTTATTGGGTTGCATTCAATAACCTAACCACAAGTACAGTGAAAGATGACTGGGAAGATGAATGGGAACAGCAACTAGACCTATTATCCTGCATGGCTGTCATCTTGGACAGGATGTACATCATCTATTGCAGGAGCTGCATTAGTTTAATAACGGCAAGATCCCGATCAGATTCCCTCCAATCAATTTCCATTGTGATTGGTCACCCAATCCGATGTCTCTCCATGTGTCAATGACATTTTCAATAGAACTCGATAGCAGTTTTAAAGATGGGACTTAACTAGAGAATTGGAGACAAGTTGAGCCCCTGTTGAAAGGCATTCCCTGTAAAATCACTGTGGTGGTTGGCTGCTTGGTGTTTCCACAGACACTCCACACTCCATGACCCCCTTTCTGAGAGTGGCTCCCCTGTGGACTGAGATGTGAAAATGTGTGTGTTAAAAGAGTTGAAGCTTTGGGGCGAGACACACGCACACGCAGACAAGCAGAAACACACACAGTCAGCCAGAAACACACAAACACACACTGGTACATGCTCTGCTGATGACTCTGCTGACATACAAGACCTGACACTTGGGGCAGTGTGCTTTCAAAGCCCCAGTCAAGTGAGAGGTTTGTCTCTCTAAAACCTAGAAAAAAAACATTTCTTCAGCAGCTTCTCAGGGCCTCAATCCATCTCTCTCCCTCCCCCTCTCTCTCTCTCCCTCCCCCTCTCTTACTCGCTCTCTGTTTCTCCCTCCTGACACCCCTACATCTCCCTCTCCCACAGTCTAACGAGGTGAGGAAAAGTCAGAGAACATGTTTTGTGTGTGCCTGTGTGTCTGTGTGTGTGCGTGTGTGCGTACATGCGTGTGTGTGTTGGAGGGGAGAGTAGGAGGTGAAATGCAGCAGGGGAACCCTGTTATGACAGGGTCACGACTGAGACAGGCCAGAGCAACGCTTCCTACCGACACACTTACAAAGACATCTACCCTGACCTGGATCTCAACAGACTCCATCCAAAACAGGAGTGTAAATATCATTGCACTGAAACACAGTCCCCATCATGACACACACACACACACACACACACACACACAGTCTTCCAGCAGTAATACATCAATAAGAATGGTGGGTTTAGAATCCAGTTGAATGTTTTTAATGAGAAAAGCGATACTCTGCCAGGGAATTGTAACATGGGAGAGGGAGTGTTATTGAGCTTTCCAGGAGGGACGAAGACAGGAAAAGAGCAGAAGAAGAAATGTAGAGAAATGTAACGCTAAACCCAGAACGTCAAGGTAAAGGAAAGACACCGTAAATTACATCACTAACATAATGAAGTAGTGCTGTGTATATTATCAGGTTTTCTACTGGCTGGCCATGAACCTGGCGGATAGCTTTGAGTGACATTCATTACTGTAATTCAATGTGAATGTTCAACGAGCAGGATGCTAACGAACACTAAATGTCAATTAGAAATGATACAGTGATAAACGAGTTGGTACATGTTACCATTATTAGCATATTGATTTCTGAGTTAGAACGGTCCCAAAGGACCAGGACTGCTCAAAGACACCGGCTATAGTAGCCCACAGTGCCATACCCTGGTAGATGTCAATGCACTAATGAAAAATAAACACCAAATCTGGTGACACATGGCAGCCATTTTGTGCCAAAACCAGTTTTCAACAGTCCTTTCAGCATAGAGCTCTATAGAATGAAAGGAAATTAACTAATGCAATCCATTATCAGGGAATCACTGTTTCATTCTCACTCATCAAAGTGAGGCTGGAAGTCAAGGATATTCACTATCAAAAGATCTAATGATGTTACTGATGAGGTAGCAGACGAGAAAGAACATTGAAATAACTGTCAGCTTCAGAGACTGTGGTTCCAGGCACTATAATTGCTGACAAGATCCAGACATACAGTACATCACACTCCCTAACACATGCATACACACAGGCATGCACACATGCTTTAACACACACACACACACATACTCACACACACACATACTCACACACACACACACACACACACACACACACACACTCACACACACACACACACACACACACACACAACACACACACACACACTCATGCGCGCACACACACACACACACTGAAAGCAACAGTAACAGTCTCTTTATTGACATTGACAGATCCAACCTGAGCAGAGATGATAATAGACAGAGAGCTTGGTTTCCCATTTGAGTTCCAGTAGAAGAATGTCAAGCTAAATAAACAGAGTGTCTATCAGAGGACTGATCCATCCCTGACTCCCTACTCACTCCCTACTCACTCCCTACTGAATGGATCAGGGTGTTCTGCTACAGACAGTTACACAGAGCAGGGTTCAACACGCACACACACGCACGCATGCACACACACACGCACGCACGCACACACACTTACACGTACGCACACATATACACACACACATGCACACACATGTACATATAGCCTAACAAACACATACTCTCATGCATGTACAGCTACACACACACAAATGTGCACATACTCTATGAACATGTATACATTCACACACTCTCACAAAATGCATGTTACTGTCCGCACACTCATGGCAACATGTCAAGACAAATGTTAACTTACTCCCTTATGAATGTGTTCACACATACCCACAAAAACTCTAGCACATGCAGCAGTATGAGCAATGACACTTGCCCACAAACATGCCAAAGTGCCAGGAAGAATATACACCAACAAATGACAAATCATTCTCCAACATGCGTCAATGTATTAATTCATGCTTACATTCAGTCACAGGTACATGCCAAGCTTTCACACAAGCACACTGTATGTAAATACACATAGACCAACGCAGCATAAAGCCAAGACAAACACACATGCAGATATGTACACAGTACACACCGCTCTTCTACATGAAGTCTGGAAATTGTCCCAGAACAGGGAGTAGAATGAACTAATCTTATGGAGCATGTCTTTGTGTGATTACATCTCTCTACGTGTGAATGAGTAGGTGTGTGTGTGTGTGTGTGTGTGTGTGTGTGTGTGTGTGTGTGTGTGTGTGTGTGTGTGTGTGTGTGTGTGTGTGTGTGTGTGTGTGTGTGTGCGCGTGCGTGCATGTGTTTTAGTGTGATGGGCTATCAATGGCTTGTGACTATCAGGCTGCTCAGGGCTGCTCCTTCTCTCCAGTTCCATGGACAATCTCCATCCTGCTTGTGCTTTCTGCTCTCTGGCACATTATGGCATATTTGGGGAAAGTATTGACTTATGGTCTCTGTAAAACGTTAGCCCAGAGGGTGTGAACGCTAAAGGACCTTGAAACAAAACGGTGGGATTTATTTTTTTCTTATTCACCAACACTTGAGAAGTACTGCAGACACCTGTATTTAGTATCCTTATAAAGACTCCTATCACACACTAATAGCAAGAGAGATGGAGAGAGAGGATGGCACATGAGTTAAAAGTCTGGCACACTCTCTCATCATGTGTTGAAATAAGACTAGACTCAGGTAGTTTAGCATTTAGTTACCCACCAACCATGTTTCTGGTTCCTGGATCTATCAAAGAGAAATATCAGAACACCTTACATGTAAACCCTGAGCAAGTAGTCTGGGGGTTGAGCAGGAGAATCCTGATGAAGTTGTACTTGACTGAATCGATATAGAACGCAGAGAAGGAGGAGGAGCTGAGAGTGATCGAACACGCTTAGAAAACCTCATTGATTGTGGTCATGGCTGGCCGAGTTCTCCTATTTGGTTAGTCATCTATTTCTGCTGTGTGCTGAGATCAAGAGTTTCACTCCCTCCTTTCGCCTCCTTTTCTTTTAACTCTCTACATCAGTGATGGACGAGCCAGCTGCCGGAGACACAACTCCATACTAAACCAGTGAACAGAGAAGTTCATGGAAACCTATTATTGCTTAGTTAGAACTTCTACAAGGAATGATCTGAATTTGCTCATACAACAAAAATATTGTCGAGCCGCATAAAGTATAAACAATTTGGGAATTCTATCAAAACGTCACTATATCACATATGATTATCAAAAGCCCACTGAAGGGGAGAAAAGTATAACATGACTAAACAGACAGGAATGTGTTTCTGAGTGAAACTGGCCACTGAGGGAACATAGCAATTGATGCACTGAAGTAAAAGGGCCTGGCTGATGTTTGTTGTATGGCTTCCTAAAGTCATTCATCCAAAGACCCTGTATCCCCCTGTCAGTGTCCTTACAGAAAAAACAGATGATTTCACATATAAAAGAATGTGAAAACATGTTATTGGAACACTTAAATGTGATCACATGTTTCCACATGATGCTTCACATGTTCTCATATTAACTTCACATATGATCACATGAAAACGTGTGAATGTGGCTTTTCCATAAGGTTGACATGAGAAAGAAAGCGAGGTGGGAGACAGGGAGGACGGAGACAGGGAGGAGGGAGACAGGGAGGACGGAGACAGGGAGGACGGAGACAGGGAGGAGGGAGACAGGGAGGACGGAGACAGGGAGACGGAGACAGGGAGGAGGGGGAGACAGGGAGGACGGAGACAGGGAGGAGGGAGACAGGAGACAGGGAGGAGACGGAGACAGGGAGGACGGAGACAGGGAGGAGAGACAGGGAGGACGGAGACAGGGACAGATGGAGACAGGGAGGACGGAGACAGGGAGGACGGAGACAGGGAGGACGGAGACAGGGAGGACGGAGACAGGGAGGACGGAGACAGGGAGGACGGAGACAGGGAGGAGGGAGACAGGGAGGACGGAGACAGGGAGGAGGGAGACAGGGAGGACGGAGACAGGGAGGACGGAGACAGGGAGGACGGAGACAGGGAGGACGGAGACAGGGAGGAGGGAGACAGGGAGGACGGAGACAGGGAGGAGGAGACAGGAGACAGGGAGGACGGAGACAGGGAGGAGGGAGACAGGGAGGACGGAGACAGGGAGGAGGGAGACAGGGAGGACGGAGACAGGGAGGACGGAGACAGGGAGACAGGAGGGACGGAGACAGGGAGGACGGAGACAGGGAGGAGGGAGACAGGGAGGACGGAGACAGGGAGGACAGGAGACAGGGAGGACAGAGACAGGGAGGACAGGGAGACAGGGAGGAGGAGAGGGACAGGGAGGAGGGAGACAGGGAGGAGGGAGACAGGGAGGAGGGAGACAGGGAGGAGGGAGACAGGGAGGACGGAGACAGGGAGGACGGAGACAGGGAGGACAGGGAGACAGGGAGGACGGAGACAGGGAGGAGGGAGACAGGGAGGACGGAGACAGGGAGGAGGGAGACAGGGAGGACGGGAGACAGGGAGGACGGAGACAGGGAGGACGGAGACAGGGAGGACGGAGACAGGAGACAGGGAGGACAGGAGACAGGGAGGAGGGAGGGACAGGGAGGAGGGAGACAGGGAGGAGGGAGACAGGGAGGAGGGAGACAGGGAGGACGGAGACAGGGAGGACAGGGAGGACGGAGACAGGGAGGAGGGAGACAGGGAGGAGGGAGACAGGGAGGACGGAGACAGGGAGGAGGGAGACAGGGAGGAGGGAGACAGGGAGGAGGGAGACAGGGAGGAGGGAGACAGGGAGGAGGGAGACAGGGAGGAGGGAGACAGGGAGGAGGGAGACAGGGAGGACGGAGACAGGGGAGGACGGAGACAGGGAGGAGGGAGACAGGGAGGAGGGAGACAGGGAGGACGGAGACAGGGAGGAGACGGGAGACAGGGAGGAGGGAGACAGGGAGGAGGGAGACAGGGAGGAGGGAGACAGGGAGGAGGAGACAGGGAGGAGGGAGACAGGGAGGAGGGAGACAGGGAGGACGGAGACAGGGAGGACGGAGACAGGGAGGACGGAGACAGGGAGGACAGGGAGGAGGGAGACAGGGAGGAGGGAGACAGGGAGGAGGAGACAGGGGAGGGAGACAGGGAGGAGGGAGACAGGGAGGAGGGAGACAGGGAGGAGGGAGACAGGGAGGACGGAGACAGGGAGGAGGGAGACAGGGAGGAGGGAGACAGGGAGGACGGAGACAGGGAGGACGGAGACAGGGAGGAGGGAGACAGGGAGGAGGGAGACAGGGAGGAGGGAGACAGGGAGGAGACAGGAGACAGGGAGGAGGGACAGGGAGGAGGAGACAGGGAGACAGGGAGGAGGGAGACAGGGAGGAGGGAGACAGGGAGGAGGGAGACAGGGAGGAGACAGGGAGGAGACAGGGAGGAGGGAGACAGGGAGGAGGGAGACAGGGAGGAGGGAGACAGGGAGGAGGGAGACAGGGAGGAGGGAGACAGGGAGGAGACAGGGAGGACAGGGAGGAGGGAGACAGGGAGGACGGAGACAGGGGAGGGAGGGGAGGAGAGACAGGGAGGAGGGAGACAGGGAGGAGGGAGACAGGGAGGAGGGAGACAGGGAGGAGGGAGACAGGGAGGAGGGAGACAGGGAGGAGGGAGACAGGGAGGAGGGAGACAGGGAGGAGGGAGACAGGGAGGACAGGGAGACAGGGAGGAGGGAGACAGGGAGGAGGGAGACAGGGAGGGGGAGGGACAGGGAGGGAGGGAGACAGGGAGGAGGGAGACAGGGAGGAGGGAGACAGGGAGGAAGGAGACAGGGAGGACGGAGACAGGGAGGAGGGAGACAGGGAGGAGGGAGACAGGGAGGAGGGAGACAGGGAGGAGGGAGACAGGGAGGAGGGAGACAGGGAGGAGGGAGACAGGGAGGAGGAGACAGGGAGGAGGGAGACAGGGAGGACGGAGACAGGGAGGACAGGGAGGAGGAGACAGACAGGGAGGAGGGAGACAGGGAGGACAGGGAGACAGGGAGGAGGAGACAGGGAAGAGGGAGACAGGGAGGACGGAGACAGGGAGGACGGAGGGACAGGGAGGTGGGAGACAGAGAGGTGGGAGACAGGGAGGACGGAGACAGGCAGGACGGAGACAGGGAGGACGGAGACAGGGAGGAGGGAGACAGGGAGGAGGGAGACAGGGAGGACGGAGACAGGGAGGACGGAGACAGGGAGGAGAGAGACAGGGAGGAGGGAGGAGGGAGACAGAGAGGAGAGAGACAGGGAGGAGGGAGACAGGGAGGACGGAGACAGAGAGGAGAGAGACAGGGAGGAGGAGGGAGGAGGGAGACAGAGAGTAGGGAGACAGGGAGGAGAGAGACAGAGAGGAGGGAGGACGGAGACAGGGAGGGAGAGAGAGACAGGGAGGACTGAGACAGGGAGGACGGAGACAGGGAGGAGGGAGACAGGGAGGACGGAGACAGGGAGGAGGGAGACAGGGAGGATGGAGACAGAGAGGAGAGAGATAGGGAGGAGGGAGGAGGGAGACAGAGAGGAGAGAGACAGGGAGGAGGGAGACAGGGAGGAGGGAGACAGGGAGGAGGGAGACAGGGAGGAGAGAGACAGGGAGGAGAGAGACAGGGAGGATGGAGACAGGGAGGACGGAGACAGGGAGGAGAGAGACAGGGAGGAGGGAGGAGGGAGCCAGGGAGGACAGAGACAGAGAGGAGAGAGACAGGGAGGACGGAGACAGGGAGGAGGGAGACAGGGAGGATGGAGACAGAGAGGAGAGAGACAGGGAGGACGGAGACAGGGAGGAGGGAGGAGGGAGAAGTGAGACAGAGAGGAGAGAGACAGAGAGGAGAGAGACAGGGAGGAGGGAGGACGGAGACAGAGAGGAGAGAGACAGGGAGGAGGGAGACAGGGAGGAGGGAGACAGGGAGGAGGAGACAGGAGACAGGGAGGAGAGAGACAGGGAGGAGGGAGACAGGGAGGAGGGAGACAGGGAGGAGGGAGACAGGGAGGAGGGAGACAGGGAGGACGGAGACTGGGAGGAGGGAGACAGGGAGGAGGGAGACAGGGGAGACAGGGAGGACGGAGACAGAGAGGAGAGAGACAGGGAGGAGGGAGGGAGGAGGGAGACAGGGAGGAGGGAGACATGGAGGAGAGAGACAGAGAGGAGAGAGACAGGGAGGAGGAAGACAGTGAAAGGTAAACAAAGACAGATAGAAAGAGAGGTAGAACTATAGACAGCGAGAGAGTGAAATGTATTGGCTGACAAGCTTGTGAACCATGTCAAAATCCATTACAGCAATTTCAGTTTAGGTATATGAGAGATGAGAAAAGGTAGATTTTGGTTTTATTGCAAAAGAAAATTGAAATGGCAGCTATTGAACTCCATGAATTATAGATTCCATCACGGCTTGTCAAGGTTGAGTTATCACTGTATAGACACACAAATCCACACCACACACAACTCATCCTTGTTACAACCACCTTTTCCCTTTCCCTCTATCCATTTCCTCCCTCTCTTTGGGAAAAAGGTATTGGATGCTTACTGAATGGGATGTTTATATTATCAGCAAATGCCAGTCGGGTTATCATATCATCATCCTATTGAGAAATGAATGGATGTTTATATTATCAGCAAATGCCAGTCGGGTTATCATATCATCATCCTATTGAGAAATGAATGGATGTTTATATTATCAGTAAATGCCAGTTGGGTTATCATATCATCATCCTATTGAGAAATGAATGGATGTTTATATTATCAGTAAATGCCAGTTGGGTTATCATATCATCATCCTATTGAGAAATGAATGGATGTTTATATTATCAGTAAATGCCAGTTGGGTTATCATATCATCATCCTATTGAGAAATGAATGGATGTTTATATTATCAGTAAATGCCAGTTGGGTTATCATATCATCATCCTATTGAGAAATGAATGGATGTTTATATTATCAGTAAATGCCAGTTGGGTTATCATATCATCATCCTATTGAGAAATGAATGGATGTTTATATTATCAGTAAATGCCAGTTGGGTTATCATATCATCATCCTATTGAGAAATGAATGGATGTTTATATTATCAGTAAATGCCAGTTGGGTTATCATATCATCATCCTATTGAGAAATGAATGGATGTTTATATTATCAGTAAATGCCAGTTGGGTTATCATATCATCATCCTATTGAGAAATGAATGGATGTTTATATTATCAGTAAATGCCAGTTGGGTTATCATATCATCATCCTATTGGATGATATTATCAGTAAATGGAGTTGTTATATATCATCATCCTATTGAAAATGAATGGATGTTTATATTATCAGTAAATGCCAGTTGGTTATCATATCATCATCCTATTGAGAAATGAATGGATGTTTATATTATCAGTAAATGCCAGTTGGGTTATCATATCATCATCCTATTGAGAAATGAATGGATGTTTATATTATCAGTAAATGCCAGTTGGGTTATCATATCATCATCCTATTGAGAAATGAATGGATGTTTATATTATCAGTAAATGCCAGTTGGGTTATCATATCATCATCCTATTGAGAAATGAATGGATGTTTATATTATCAGTAAATGCCAGTTGGGTTATCATATCATCATCCTATTGAGAAATGAATGGATGTTTATATTATCAGTAAATGCCAGTTGGGTTATCATATCATCATCCTATTGAGAAATGAATGGATGTTTATATTATCAGCAAATGCCAGTTGGGTTATCATATCATCATCCTATTGAGAAATGAATGGATGTTTATATTATCAGTAAATGCCAGTTGGGTTATCATATCATCATCCTATTGAGAAATGAATGGATGTTTATA
This sequence comes from Oncorhynchus tshawytscha, assembly GCF_018296145.1. Classification (NCBI taxonomy): domain Eukaryota; kingdom Metazoa; phylum Chordata; class Actinopteri; order Salmoniformes; family Salmonidae; genus Oncorhynchus; species Oncorhynchus tshawytscha. The sequence continues at coordinate 44,009,316 of NC_056442.1, forward strand.
TTATCAGTAAATGCCAGTTGGGTTATCATATCATCATCCTATTGAGAAATGAATGGATGTTTATATTATCAGTAAATGCCAGTTGGGTTATCATATCATCATCCTATTGAGAAATGAATGGATGTTTATATTATCAGTAAATGCCAGTTGGGTTATCATATCATCATCCTATTGAGAAATGAATGGATGTTTATATTATCAGTAAATGCCAGTTGGGTTATCATATCATCATCCTATTGAGAAATGAATGGATGTTTATATTATCAGTAAATGCCAGTTGGGTTATCATATCATCATCCTATTGAGAAATGAATGGATGTTTATATTATCAGTAAATGCCAGTTGGGTTATCATATCATCATCCTATTGAGAAATGAATGGATGTTTATATTATCAGTAAATGCCAGTTGGGTTATCATATCATCATCCTATTGAGAAATGAATGGATGTTTATATTATCAGTAAATGCCAGTTGGGTTATCATATCATCATCCTATTGAGAAATGAATGGATGTTTATATTATCAGTAAATGCCAGTTGGGTTATCATATCATCATCCTATTGAGAAATGAATGGATGTTTATATTATCAGTAAATGCCAGTTGGGTTATCATATCATCATCCTATTGAGAAATGAATGGATGTTTATATTATCAGTAAATGCCAGTTGGGTTATCATATCATCATCCTATTGAGAAATGAATGGATGTTTATATTATCAGTAAATGCCAGTTGGGTTATCATATCATCATCCTATTGAGAAATGTTCAGCCTTTGTATTTCTTTTGACTGGTATCGCCAACCTGGTCAACCCACCACCCTGTCTCTGTGAACTGACTCCTGGGGGAGTGTGCGCTGGTACTTCATGACTTTAACACACACACATGTTCAAGTCCTTTTAGGATGCCCCTTCTCCTCATTCAGGAAGTGCTGTTGGAAGGTAAGTTTAGCATTTGTTCAAGGGAACTCTTTTTGTCTTCATTTTTCATTATCTGTACATTTGGTAAATCACCTCTGGATCCTGACTTCTCATCAGCTGCATTGTTAAATAAATAAGACCTACTGCTGCAGCTGATCCTCCCTCAGTCTCATCAGCTGCATTGTTAAATAAATTAGACCTACTTCTGCAGCTGATCCTCCCTCAGTCTCATCAGCTGCATTGTTAAATAAATAAGACCTACTGCTGCAGCTGATCCTCCCTCAGTCTCATCAGCTGCATTGTTAAATAAATTAGACCTACTTATGCAGCTGATCCTCCCTCAGTCTCATCAGCTGCATTGTTAAATAAATAAGACCTACTGCTGCAGCTGATCCTCCCTCAGTCTCATCAGCTGCATTGTTAAATAAATTAGACCTACTTCTGCAGCTGATCCTCCCTCAGTCTCATCAGCTGCATTGTTAAATAAATAAGACCTATTGCTGCAGCTGATCCTCCCTCAGTCTCATCAGCTGCATTGTTAAATAAATTAGACCTACTTCTGCAGCTGATCCTCCCTCAGTCTCATCAGCTGCATTGTTAAATAAATAAGACCTACTGCTGCAGCTGATCCTCCCTCAGTCTCATCAGCTGCATTGTTAAATAAATTAGACCTACTTCTGCAGCTGATCCTCCCTCAGTCTCATCAGCTGCATTGTTAAATAAATAAGACCTACTGCTGCAGCTGATCCTCCCTCAGTCTCATCAGCTGCATTGTTAAATAAATTAGACCTACTTCTGCAGCTGATCCTCCCTCAGTCTCATCAGCTGCATTGTTAAATAAATAAGACCTACTGCTGCAGCTGATCCTCCCTCAGTCTCATCAGCTGCATTGTTAAATAAATAATAATATGTGCGTCCTTGTAGAGCTTTGGTTGCAGCTCTAGTCTGGGTGTGTTTGTTTAAACACCACTGGTCATACAGAGGTTTAATAGGGTTTTATCGCAAGGCATTAGCAGAGCTTGTAGCAGGTAACACTGCAGTGGGTCCACCGTTAACTGTCGATGAGAGATAATACATCTAGTATGTGTTTATGTACTGTGACACACAGAGAGACAGACCAGCGTATAGCCAACAGTTGGGAGAGGGAGAGGGCGTCAAAAGTCCCGATCCCAGCTATGGCAACTATTTGATTCAATCTTCTAGAGAGCTGAGCCATCTGTCAAATGGAGTACTCAGTTGTCCCCTTCCTCGGGCATGCCCACAGCCTTATCACAGAGCCCCGCTTAACACTAACGCAGCACTATCACGTACACCCACGCATGCAAGCTTGCACACACATCCCTACACACACACAGAACATGTTAATAATATGGATGTGATGTAAGGTTAGATGGATATTACATTATTAGGACCTAGAGTTGTTCACATCCTAACGGCAGCAGCACCAGATGTGCAGTATAATCTGCTAGTCATGTTTAGACATGTATGTTCAACATCACCTCAAGTGTAATCCCAATTCATCAGTGATATTGCTGTGCTGTGTATAACTATGTGAAGGGTGTTATGTCTCGTAATGCTCATTTGTTATGATGTGACAGTAAACTTTAAAAGGACAGATAGGGGTGGAAGGGATGTGGGTGAGACGAGGGGGCCTCCTTGGAGAAGACAGAGACAGAGAGAGACAGAGACACAGAGAGAGAGAGAGAGAGACAGACAGACAGAGACAGAGAGAGAGAGAGAGAGAGAAAACCAAAGAAAATGAACAACAATGACAAATGGTTTGATGAACAATGCAAAAATCCAAGAAAGAAATTGAGAAACCTGTCCAACCAAAAACATAGAGACCCGGAAAACCTGAGTCTACGCCTTCACTATGGTGAATCACTAAAACAATACAGAAATACACTACGGAAAAAGAAGGAACAGCACGTCAGAAATCAGCTCAATGTAATTGAAGAATCCATAGACTCTAACCACTTCTGGGAAAATTGGAAAACACTAAACAAACAACAACACAAAGAATTATCTATCCAAAATGGAGATGTATGGGTAAACCACTTCTCCAATCTCTTTGGCTCTATAACAAAGAATAAACAGCAAAAACATATACATGATCAAATGCAGATCTTAGAATCAACTATTAAAGACTACCAGAACCCACTGGATTCTCCAATTACATTGAATGAGTTACAGGACAAAATAAAAACCCTCCAACCCAAAAAGGCCTGTGGTGTTGATGGTATCCTCAATGAAATTATCAAATATACAGACAACAAATTCCAATTGGCTATACTAAAATTCTTTAACATCATCCTTAGCTCTGGCATCTTCCCCAATATTTGGAACGAAGGACTGATCACCCCAATCCACAAAAGTGGAGACAAATTTGACCCCAATAACTACCGTGGAATATGCGTCAACAGTAACCTTGGGA
>NC_056442.1:44020168-44040168 GCF_018296145.1 Oncorhynchus tshawytscha
TTACCTCTCGCTATCCTTCCTTACCTCTCTCTATCCTTCCTTCTACATCTCTCCCTCTCTCTCCCTCTTGTTCTCCAGTTCTTTCCTCACCTGGTCCTGCTGTCCCTGTGTCACTGTACAATAATTCAATCAAGGAGTCTCCCAGCTGGCGCTCTGAGTTTCTCCTCTACATGATAAAGGTTAACCACAGTAGGAGCTGAGAGAGATTTGATTTACAATCTGTACCTCTGACAGGGGAGTGCAAGCCATGTGCGTTTGTATGTGTGTGCGTGCATGTGTCCTAGTAATCCAAACAGACACACATACACACACACAAACCTTAAATGGCGACACATGTCACCGTATACTGAGATCATATCATACTTGCAGGTTAACATAACCACACTAATACATTCCATCCATATAGAAACCTGCATAAACACACACACACACACACACACACACACACACACACACACACAACACACACACACACAACACACACAGGGCCCAGAGTGGCGCTGTGCTAGAACAGGTAGGTCACAGAGAGAGCCGTGTTCAGCCCATGTTCTGTTCCACCCCTGGCCATCAGGGATTCTGTTCCCCAGCCAGGAACCTGCTGAGAAAGACAGGAAGTGGAACCCTTCCACCTGATACACCACCTTGCAGAGCCCCAGGGGAATCATTTTGGTGTGACCCACGTGATGGATTAGCTGCTATTCCAGAACTGCTGTTTACCTTCACTCAATCAGAGGCAAATCAGGCAGGCAGGCAGACAGATGGTGTGGTGGCGACTCCGGTCCACACAATGGAACAGAACACATGGCAAACATGGAAATGCAGCCAAATAAGGCCACTCTTCAGGAAGACTGCATTGCCTCTAGAGAAAGTTGTGTGTTCTGCAGGAGGAACCTGAGGACATGAGCTAGAAAGTCATCATTCATGTTGTTACAGGTGACATGACAAGGTTAACCCTTTCTTCTCCTCAACCAGGACCAATACAGAAACAAGCCTCTTAATCTCTTAATGACATGATCTGACATGTGGTCAGACGGATTCATTTCAATCATTAATGCCTGTATCTTTCATTCCAATCCATTCCATTCTGTGGGAGACTCTCAATTGCATACTCCCCTCTCCTCTCTCTTCACCTACTTTTCAAAATCCCTTTGGAGGAGAAGGTCAGAGGGGAGGGGAGGACTATGCAATTGAGATTCTCCCTCTGTCTACATGACATCTCTTCCACTGCTCTCTCACACCATGTCTACTCAATTCAATTGAAGGGGGTTTAATGGCATGGAAAACATGTATACATTGCCCAAGCAAGTGAAATGGATTATAAACTAAGGGGAAATAAACAATAAAAATGTTCAGTAAACATTACACTCACACAAGTTCCAAAAGAATAAAGACTTTTCAAGTATCGTATTATGTATATATACAGTGTTGTAATGATGTACAAATAGTTAAGGTAAAAATAGGAAAATAAATAAACATAAATATGGCTTGTATTTACAATGGTGTTTGTTCTTCATTGGTTGCCTTTTTCTTGTGGCAACAGGTCACAAATCTTGCTGCTGTGATGGCACACTGGTATTTCACCCAATAGATACAGGAATTTATCAAAATTGTATTTATTTTCTAATTCTTTGTGGGTCTATGTGATCTGGGGGAAATTGTGTCTCTAATATGATCATACATTTGGCAGGAGGTTAGGAAGTGCAGGAGTTTCCTCCTCATTTTGTTGACAGTGTGCACATAGCCTGTCTTCTCTTGAAAGCTCTCCCTCTCTGTCTCCCTCACCCTCCCTGTCTGTCTGTCCCTCTCTGTCTCCCTCACCCTCCCTGTCTGTCTCTCTCTCCCTCTCTGTCTGTCTCCCTGTCTCTCCTTCTCTGTCTGTGTCACCTTCTCTGTCTGTCTCACCCTCTCTGTCTCTCTCTCCATTTCTATCTGTCTCTCTCTCCCTCCCCCTCTCTCTGTCTGACTCACCCTCCCTCCCTCCCTCCCTCCCTCCCTGTCTGTCTGTCTGTCTGTCTGTCTGTCTGTCTGTCTGTCTGTCTGTCTGTCTGTCTGTCTGTCTGTCTGTCTGTCTGTCTGTCTGTCTGTCTCCCCCTCTCTGTCTGTCTGTCTGACTCACCCTCCCTGTCTGTCTGTCTGTGTCCCCTCTCTGTCTCTGTCTCTCCTTCTTTGTCTGTCCCTCTCTGTCTCCCTCTCTGTCTCTCTCTCATTCTCTGTCTGTCTCTCCCTCTCTGTTTGTGTCACCCTCTCTGAGCAAGGTGGCAGTAATAATCTAACTCAATTAGCTCAGCTCTGTCTCTCCGGGCTAAGACTCTGTACCTTAGAGCAGAATGACACTCATAAATTCAGATAATTTTAGCTAATGAGCACTAACAACAACCCCAATAAATCATACACACACGCATGCATAGTACACACATACATACACACACACAAACACACACACACTCGCACACATATGCATGGGCCACGTATTCACACACACACACACACACACACACACACACACACACATGGATGCATGCATGCATATTACACACTTACATACATACACACACACTTGCACACACACACACACACACACACACTCGCCCACATATGCATGGGCCACGTATTCACACAGACACACACACATGTCTAGTAGCCAGCTCTCGCAGGCTCCCTCATCTCAGGGTGTTTGTTTAAGTAAAAGCTTAATAAAGACTCACATCTGAGAAAACACAGCAGGGTTTGTTCTAGCCACTGACAGACAGGACACACTGAGTCTTTGACCCTCAATTAGCTGACCCTTAGCCTAACACACACTTTCCCGCCCAATCCTTCCCTGATGTCACCTTGAGCTTTGTGTCTATGAATATCACATTTCTTGATTTGGCAGACAGGTTTGTGTTTTCTACATCATGGTACCACTAAATTTCGTATGCAGATAACTATCTGTCCCTAATGAAAAATCCCTCAAGTAATATTGTCACAAGAAGTGTATTTATTTATTGTATTCTACCTTTATTTAACAAAGTTAGTCTCGAGATAAAAAGCGATTTTTTCAAGAGGCCTGGAAAAAGACAGTAGCAACAAAACATCCGTTTCAGACAAACAGGCACATGATGTCAACAAGACACAAATACATCAATATATCAGTTTCAGACAAACAGGCACATGACTTCAACAAGACACAAATACATCAATATATCAGTTTCAGACAAACAGGCACATGACGTCAACAAGACATCATATACATAAACTAAATGCAGCATGGTTGTACAGTCACAGTCTCACAAGAAGTGCCAGTGCTCCAAATATCACTCGGCCACTTAACCCAGATCAGCTATTCTCTGTCAAGCCCTTATAACTATAGAACATTATCTTCTAACTATAGAACAGTACCTTCTAACCATTGAACAGCACCTTATAACCATAGAACAGTACCTTATATCTATAGAACAGTACATTCTAACTATAGAACATTATCTTCTAACTATAGAACAACACCTTCTAACCATTGAACAGCACCTTATAACCATAGAACAGTACCTTCTAACTATGGAACAGCACATTGTAACTAAGAGAACAGTATATTCAAACTATAGAACAACACCTTCTATCTATAGAACAGTACCTTCTAATTATAGAACAGCACCTTCTAACTATAGAACAGTATCTTCTAACTATAGAACAGTACCTTCTAACCATTGAACAGTACCTTCTAACTATACAACAGCACCTTCTAACTATAGAACAGTACCTTATATCTATAGAACAGTACCTTCTAACTATAGAACAGCACCTTCTAACTATAGAACAGTACATTCTAACTATAGAATAGCACCTTCTAACTATAGAACAGTACCTTCTAACCATTGAACAGCACCTTATAACCATAGAACAGTACCTTCTAACTATGGAAAAGCACCTTGTAACTAGAGAACAGTATATTCAAACTATAGAACAACACCTTCTATCTATAGAACAGTACCTTCTAACTATGGAACAGCACCTTCTAACTATAGAACAGCACCTTATAACTATAGAACAGTACCTTCTAACTATGGAACAGCACCTTCTAACTATAGAAAAGTATCTTCTAACTATAGAACAACACCTTCTATCTATAGATCAGCACCTTCTAACTGTAGAACAGCACCTTCTAACTGTAGAACAACACCTTCTATCTTTAGAACAACACCGTCTAACTATACAACAGTACCTTCTATCTATAGAACAGTACCTTCTATCTATAGAACAGTACCTTCTATCTATAGAACAGTACCTTCTAACTATAGAACAGTACCTTCTATCTATAGAACAGCACCTTATAACTATAGAACAGCACCTTATAACTATAGAACAGCACCTTATTACTATAGAACAACTCCTTCTAACCCTAGAACAGCAACTTCTAAACACAGAACAGAACATTCTGACTACAGAACAGCACCTTCGAACTATAGAACAGCACCTTCTAACTATAGAACAGAACATTCTAAATATAGAACAGCACCTACAAACTATAGAACAGCACCTTCTAGCTTTTGAATTAATCAATCAATCAAATGTATTTATGAAGCCCTTTTTACATCAGCAGCTGTCACAAAGTGCTATAGAGAAACTCAGTGTAAAACCCCAAACAGCAAACAATGGAGATGTAGAAGCACAGTGGCTAGGAAAAACTCCCTAGAAAGGCAGGAACCTAGAAAGGAGGAGGAACCAGGCTCTAAGGGGTGGCCAAACCTCCATGGTCAAGATGTTCAAACGTTCATAGATGACCAGCAGGGTCAAAACATAATCACGGTGGTTGTAGAGGGTGCAACAGGTAAGCACCTTAGGAGTAAATGTCAGTTGGCTTTTCATGGCCGATCATTTAGAGTTAGAGACAGCAAGTGCGGTAGAGAGAGAGAGAGAGAGAGAGAGAGAGAGAGTCGAAAACAGCAGGTCCTGGACAAGATAGCACGTCCGGTGAAAAGGTCAGGTTTATAGAACAGTTGAAACTGGAGCAGCAGCACGACCAGGTGGACTGGGAACAGCAAGGAGTCATCAGGCCAGGTAGTCCTGAGGCATGGTCCTAGGGATCAGGTCCTCTTAGAGAAGAGAGAAAAAGAGAGAAGAGATAAGAATGAAAAAGAAAGAGAAAGAGAAAGAAAAAATGAAAGAGAGAGAGAGAGAGAGACAGAGAATTAGAGGGAGCATACTTAAATTCACACAGGACACCGGATAAGACAGAATAAATATTCCAGATATAACAGACTGACCATAGCCCCCGACAAATAAACTATTGAAGCATAATTCCTGGAGGCTGAGACAGGAAGGGTGGGGAGGCAGCACCGTCTAACCATAAATGTGATATGAACCACTAAACCTGACCATCATCCTTACCCTGACTCTCATATCGGTTCTGATAATGTTCCACCTTTACTCTGTTCAAACAGTGACTACCTCCAGACATTAGTCTGTTCTAGCAGTGACTACCTCCACACATTAGTCTGTTCTAGTAGTGACGACCTCCACACTTTAATCTGTTCTAATAGTAACTACCTCCACATTTTAGTATATTCTAGTAGTGACTACCTCCACACTTTAATCTGTTCTAATAGTGACTACCTCCACATTTTAGTATATTCTAGTAGTGACTACCTCCACACTTTAATCTGTTCTAATAGTGACTACCTCCACATTTTAGTCTGTTCTAGCAGTGACTACCTCCACACTTTATTCTGTTCTAGTAGTGACTACCTCCACACTTTACTCTGTTCTACTAGTGACTACCTCCACACTTCAGTCTGTTCTAATAGTAACTACCTGCACATTTTAGTCTGTTCTAGCAGTGACTACCTCCACACCTTAGTCTGTTCTAGATGTGACTACCTCCACACTTTAGTGTGTTCTAGATATGACTACCTCCACACTTTAGTATGTTCTAGATACGACTACCTCCACACTTTAGTCTGTTCTTGCAGTGACTACTTCCATACTTTAGTTTGTTCTTGCAGTAACTTCCTCCACATTTTAGTCTGTTCTAGCAGTGACTACCTCCGCACATTAGTCTTTTGTAATAGTAACTACCTCCACACTTTAGTCTGTTCTAGATGTGACTACCTCCACACCTTGGTCTGTTCTAGATGTGACTACCTCCACACTTTAATATGTTCCAGCAGTGACTAACTCCACACTTTACTCTGATCTACTAGTGACTACCTCCACACTTTAGTCTGTTCTAGATGTGACTACCTCCACACTTTAGTCTGTTCTAGATGTGACTACCTCCACACTTTAGTATGTTCTAGTTGTGACTACCTCCACACTTTAATATGTTCTAGTAGTGACTACCTCCACACTTTAGTCTGTTCTAGCAGTGACTTCTTCCACACCTAACTCTGTTTTGGAAGTGACTAGTCCCATCATAGCACTGAGACGGCACTTGTGAAGGTGGTAAATGACATTTTAATGGCATCGGACCGAGGCTCTGCATCTGTCCTCGTGCTCGTAGACCTTAGTGCTGCTTTTGATACCATCGATCACCACATTCTTTTGTAGAGATTGGAAACCCAAATTGGTCTACACGGACAAGTTCGGGCCTGGTTTAGATCTTATCTGTCGGAAAGATATCAGTTTGTGTCTGTGAATGGTTTGTCCTCTGACAAATCAACTGTACATTTCGGTGTTCCTCAAGGTTCCGTTTTGGGACCACTATTGTTTTCACTATATATTGTACCTCTTGGGGATGTTATTCGAAAACATAATGTTAACTTTCACTGCTATGCGGATAACACACAGCTATGCGGATAACACATACATTTCAATGAAACATGGTGAAGCTCCAAAATTGCCTTCCCTAGAAGCATGTGTTTCAGACATAAGGAAGTGGATGGCTGCAAACTTTCTACTTTTAAACTCGGACAAAACAGGGATGCTTGTTCTAGGTCCCAAGAAACAAAGAGATCTTCTGTTGAATCTGACAATTAATCTTAATGGTTGTACAGTCGTCTCAAATAAGACTGTGAAGGACCTCGACATTACTCTGGACCCTGATCTCTCTTTTGAAGAACATATCAAGACCATTTCAAGGACAGCTTTTTTCCATCTACGTAACATTGCAAAAATCAAAATCTTTCTGTCCAAAAATGATGCAGAAAAATTAATCCATGCTTTTGTCACTTCTAGGTTAGACTACTGCAATGCTCTACTTTCCGGCTACCCGGATAAAGCACTAAATAAACTTCAGTTGGTGCTAAATACAGCTGCTAGAATCCTGACTAGAACCAAAAAACTGGATCATATTACTCCAGTGCTAGCCTCTCTACACTGGCTTCCTGTCAAAGCAAGGGCTGATTTCAAGGTTTTACTGCTAACCTACAAAGCATTACATGGGCTTGCTCCTACCTATCTCTCTGATTTGGTCCTGCCGTACATACCTACACGTACGCTACGGTCACAAGACGCAGGCCTCCTAATTGTCCCTAGAATTTCTAAGCAAACAGCTGGAGGCAGGGCTTTCTCCTATAGAGCTCCATTTTTATGGAACGGTCTGCCTACCCATGTCAGAGACGCAAACTCGGTCTCAACCTTTAAGTCCTTACTGAAGACTTATCTCTTCAGTGGGTCATATGATTGAGTGTAGTCTGGCCCAGGAGTGGGAAGGTGAACGGAAAGGCTCTGGAGCAACTAACTGCCCTTGCTGTCTCTGCCTGGCCGGTTCCCCTCTTCCCACTGGGATTCTCTGCCTCTAACCCTATTACAGGGGCTGAGTCACTGGCTTACTGGGGCTCTCTCATGCCGTCCCTGGAAGGGGTGCGTCACCTGAGTGGGTTGATTCACTGATGTGGTCATCCTGTCTGGGTTGGCGCCCCCCCTTGGGTTGTGCCATGGCGGAGATCTTTGTGGGCTATACTCAGCCTTGTCTCAGGATGGTAAGTTGGTGGTTGAAGATATCCCTCTAGTGGTGTGGGGGCTGTGCTTTGGCAAAGTGGGTGGGGTTATATCCTTCCTGTTTGGCCCTGTCTGGGGGTGTCCTCGGATGGGGCCACAGTGTCTCCTGACCCCTCCTGTCTCAGCCTCCAGTATTTATGCTGCAGTAGTTTGTGTCGGGGGGCTAGGGTCAGTTTGTTATATCTGGAGTACCTCTCCTGTCCTATTCGGTGTCCTGTGTGAATCTAAGTGTGCATTCTCTAATTCTCTCTTTCTCTCTCTCTCTCGGAGGACCTGAGCCCTAGGACCATGCCCCAGGACTACATGACATGATGACTCCTTGCTGTCCCCAGTCCACCTGACCGTGCTGATGCTCCAGTTTCAACTGTTCTGCCTTATTATTATTCGACCATGCTGGTCATTTATGAACATTTGAACATCTTGGCCATGTTCTGTTATAATCTCCACCCGGCACAGCCAGAAGAGGACAGGCCACCCCACATATGCTCTCTCTAATTCTCTCTTTCTTTCTCTCTCTCAGAGGACCTGAGCCCTAGGACCATGCCCCAGGACTACCTGACATGATGACTCCTTGCTGTCACCAGTCCACCTGACCGTGCTGCTGCTCCAGTTTCAACTGTTCTGCCTTATTATTATTCGACCATGCTGGTCATTTATGAACATTTGAACATCTTGGCCATGTTCTGTTATAATCTCCACCCGACACAGCCAGAAGAGGACTGGCCACCCCACATAGCCTGGTTCCTCTCTAGGTTTCTTCCTAGGTTTTGGCCTTTCTAGGGAGTTTTTCCTAGCCACCGTGCTTCTACACCTGCATTGCTTGCTGTTTGGGGTTTTAGGCTGGGTTTCTGTACAGCACTTTGAGATATCAGCTGATGTATGAAGGGCTATATAAATAAATTTGATTTGATTTGACTACCTCCACACTACAATCTGTTCTAGATGTGACTACCTCAACATTTTAGTCTGTTCCAGTAGTGTCTTCCTCTACCCTTTAGTCAGTTCTAGAAATGACTACCTCCACACTGTAGTCTGTTCTAATAGTGACAACCTCAATTCCTAAGTCTGTTTTAGAAGTGACTACCTCCACACTTTAGTATGTTCTAGATATGACTACCTCCACACTTTAGTCTGTTCTAGCAGTGACTACCTTCATACTTTAGTCTGTTCTAATAGTAACTACCTCCACATTTTAATCTGTTCTAGTAGTGACAACCTCCACACTTTATTCTGTTCTAGTAGTGACTACCTCCACACTTCAATCTGTTCTAGATGTGACTGTTCTATTCTGTTCTAGTAGTGACAACCTACCCACTTTAGTCTGTTCTAGCAGTGACTTCTTCCACACCTAACCCTGTTTTGGCAGTGACTACTGACATACTTTAGTCTCTTCTAGATTTGACTACCGACACATTTTACTCTGATCTACTAGTGACTACCTCCACACTTTAGTCTGTTCCAACTGTGACTACCTCCATACTTTAGTCTGTTCCAACTGTGACTACCTCCATACTTTAGTCTGTTCTAACAGTGACTACTTCCACATCTTACTCTGATCTAGAAGTGACTATCTCCACACTTTAGTATGTTCTAGATATGACTACCTCCACACTTTAGTCTGTTCTAGTAGTGACGACCTCCACACTTTAATCTGTTCTAATAGTAACTACCTCCACATTTTAGTCTATTCTAGTAGTGACTACCTCCACACTTTAATCTGTTCTAATAGTAACTACCTCCACACTTTAGTCTGTTCTAGATGTGACTACCTCCACACCTTGGTCTGTTCTAGATGTGACTACCTCCACACTTTAATATGTTCCAGCAGTGACTAACTCCACACTTTACTCTGATCTACTAGTGACTACCTCCACACTTTACTCTGATCTACAAGTGCCACCATCCACACTTTAGTCTGTTCCAACTGTGACTACCTCCACACTTTATTATGTTCTAGTAGTGACTATCTCCACAGTTTACTCTGTTCTAATAGTAACTACCTCCACATTTTAGTATATTCTAGCAGTGACTACCTCCACACATTAGTCTTTTGTAATAGTAACTACCTCCACATTTTAGTATGTTCTAGTTGTGACTACCTCCACACTTTAGTATGTTCCAGTAGTGACTACCTCCACACTTTACTCTGATCTACTAGTGACTACCTCCACACTTTAGTCTGTTCCAACTGTGACTACCTCCACACTTTAGTCTGTTCTAACAGTGACTACTTCCACATCTTACTCTGTTCTAGAAGTGACTACCTCCACACTTTAGTATGTTCTAGATATGACTACCTCCACACTTTATTCTGTTCTACTAGTGACTACCTCCACACTTTATTCTGTTCTACTAGTGACTACCTCCACACTTTAGTCTGTTCCAACTGTGACTACCTCCACACTTTATTCTGTTCTACTAGTGACTACCTCCACACTTTAGTCTGTTCTAGCAGTGACTACCTCCACACTTTAGTCTGTTCTAGTAGTGACTACCTCCACACTTTACTCTGTTCTAGTAGTGACTACCTCCACACTTTATTCTGTTCTAGTAGTGACTACCTCCACACTTTAGTCTGTTCTAGTAGTGACTACCTCCACACTTTACTCTGTTCTAGTAGTGACTACCTCCACACTTTACTCTGTTCTAGTAGTGACTACCTCCACACTTTAGTCTGTTCTAGATGTGACTACCTCCACACCTTAGTCTGTTCTAGATGTGACTACCTCCACACTTTACTCTGTTCTAGTAGTGACTACCTCCACACTTTACTCTGTTCTAGTAGTGACTACCTCCACACTTTAGTCTGTTCTAGATGTGACTACCTCCACACCTTAGTCTGTTCTAGATTTGACTACCTCCACACTTTACTCTGATCTACTAGTGACTACCTCCACACTGTAGTCTGTTCCAACTGTGACTACCTCCACACTTTATTCTGTTCTAGTAGTGACTACCTCCACAGTTTACTCAGTTCCAGTAGTGACTACCTCCACACCTTAGTCTGTTCTAGCAGTGACTTCTTCCACACCTAACTCTGTTTTAGCAGTGACTACTGACACACTTAAGTCTCTTATAGATGTGACTACCTCCACATTTTAGTGTGTTCTAGAAGTGACGACCTAGACACTTTAGTCTGTTCCAAATGTGATTACCTCAACATTTTAGTCTGTTCCAGTAGTGTCTTCCTCTACCCTTTAGTCAGTTCTAGAAATTACTACCTCCACACTGTAGTCTGTTCTAATAGTTACAACCTCAATTCCTTAGTCTGTTGTAGTGGTGACTACCTCCACACTTTAGTCTGTTCCAACTGTGACTACCTCCACCCTTTAGTCTGTTCTAACAGTGACTACTTCCACACCATAGTCTGTTCTAGTAGTGACTACCTTCACACTTTATTCTGTTCTGGTAGTGACAACCTCCACACTTTATTCTGTTCTAGTAGTGACTACCTCCACACTTTAGTCTGTTCTAGCAGTGACTTCTTCCACACCTAACCCTGTTTTGGCAGTGACTACTGACACACTTTAGTCTCTTCTAGATTTGACTACCGACACACTTTACTCTGATCTACTAGTGACTACCTCCACACTGTAGTCTGTTCCAACTGTGACTACCTCCACACTTTAGGCTGTTCTAACAGTGCCTACTTCCACACTTTAGTCTGTTCTAGTAGTGACGACCTCCACACTTTAATCTGTTCTAATAGTAACTACCTCCACATTTGAGTCTATTCTAGTAGTGACTACCTCCACACTTTAATCTGTTCTAATAGTAACTACCTCCACATTTTAGTCTGTTCTAGCAGTGACTACCTCCACACATTAGTCTGTTGTAATAGTAACTACCTCCACATTTTAGTATGTTCTAGCAGTGACTACCTCCACACCTTAGTCTGTTCTAGTAGTGACTACCTCCACAGTTTACTCTGTTCTAGCAGTGACTACTTCCACACCTTAGTCTGTTCTAGTAGTGACTACCTTCACACTTTTGTCTGTTCCAGTAGTTACTACCTCCACACTTTCGTCTGTTCTAATAGTGACTTCATCCACACTGTACTCTGTTCTAACAATGACTTCATCCACACTGTACTCTGTTCTAACAATGACTACCAAGACACTTTTGTCTGTTCCAGTATTGACTACCTCCACACTTTAGTATGTTCTAGTAGTCACAACCTCCACACTTTAGTTTGTTTGAGTAGTGACAACCTCCATTCCTTAGACTGTTCTAGTGGTGACTACCTCCACACTTTAGTCTGTTCCAACTGTGACTACCTCCACCCTTTAGTCAGTTCTAGCAGTTCCTACATCAACACTTTAATCTGTTCTAGCAGTGACTTCCTCCACACTACTCTGTTCTGTTCTAACAATGACTACCTAGACACTTTAGTCTGTTCTAGTGGTGACGACCTCAACATTTTAGTCTGTTCTAACAGATACTACCACCACATTTTATTCTGTTGTAGCAGTGACTACTTCCAGACTTTAGTAGAAGTGACTACCTCCACACTTTAGACTGTTCTAGGAGTGACTACCTCCACACTTTAGTCTGTTCAAGTTGTTACTACCTCCACACTGTACTCTGTTCTAACAATGACTACCTCCACACTTTTCTGTGTTCTGGTATTGACTACCTCCACACTTTCCACCTCTTCCTCTGGGGCTTTCTCTCAGCTCCACCATGCCAATAGACGTCTTCCTCTTTAAAAACTTCTACTTCTCTACAATATGTAATCAATCTATCTCTGTCTCCCTCCCTTTCTCTTCTGTTCCCACACCTGTGGCTTCATCTGTGGTTGGGAGAGTGGGTGGAGACTCATGTTTGCCATAACCACATCCCTCCCTCCCTCCCTTTCATTCCTTCTTTATTTCTTCCTTTCTTTTACTCAACACTTCTTTCCCTCTGTCTGCGGTGTCAATCACTCCCTCCCACCCTACATTACTCTCCCTCTATCTGGTTCCCATGTCAACAGAGTAGCCTCGCTATGTGTCTGATTGACTCAGGGTCACAAGCTTTGTTTGGACATCTACATTCATGAGGTGTTGGCGTGGTTTAAAGAGTAAAGTAGTTATGGTGTGGGCTCCGACAAACAAGCCAAGTAGCTAACATGCGTTCAGACATGCGCACGCACGCACGCACACACACACACACAGAGAGAGGAGACGGAGCTAGTCGTGGCAGTACAACACATTAAAGACTGAGACCTGCTTGAGCTCTCGGGTTGTGGGAGGAAATTGCTGATCCGCCCTGATATACAGTATGACATCAGAGAGAGTGTATGGTAGTGTATGGGTGTCAGACAGACGCTGGAGGGTAGGGAGAAACAGGCAGGGTGAAAGGAAAACAGCCTGGTCAAGAGAGGAAAGGAGGGGTTCTATCAATAACAGTGATGTCGGTGCAGACCAAGAGAAGAGGTGAACAAGACAGTATAGAAATTATATACTAGAGAAGCTGTTTGAAAAAATATAGCCCAATAATGGACTAAAGGAGCCTAACGTTAGTCCTTAGTCTAATGACCTTACATGTTCTGTTTAAAGGTGAATTGGCTCTGGAAGCCAACGTGAATCGATTGTTAATTACGGTATGGTTCTAGAAACATAAATCCCTCTACTTTCATATCACATCAAAATAACTGTACACTTTTTAAACTGGTTTTAACACAGTTGCACCTAACAGTATTTTTCAGTGACAACAGGTTTGTGGCGTCCTTCTACGGTTTACAAACAGGTGTTCGGAGAAGCAGATATCTAATCCACCCCAAGCAGTCCACTTTGTTTTCAGTAAACACGTGCTGTAACATGGCGATATGGTAGTGTGGGAACCCTAACCCTATATAAGTGTGTATCAATTGAACCTTTTTAATGTTTTATTTCTCGCTGATACTAAATATAAGATCCTTATGCTTCCAAAACCTCAAGAGATGACTGTTAATGTTCAGACCCCCTACAGATGACGCCTTTCTCCAATGACATATGTGTGATGTAATGGAATGGCTGTAAAAAAGACAGATAGTGAGTGTATCATGTTACTGCCCCGGCACTAAGGATGACAATTAGCTTCTATATCCAACTCCTACACTTTTATATTCATGTGAAAACTAAAATGTTGTTAGTATCGGTGTCAATACATTTCATAAATATAACAAACACATTCATGATTCATACTACATCAGACAATATCTGTCTGTTTTAGAAGGGTAGGGGCAAAACGCATTCATTCCATTCCATATTCCCCGCTTTGTCAAGAAACAACCTATGTTGATGTTGATGGCAACCCTGCCATGTTATTGCATTTTGCAGTCAATACGGTTATTTTTCTGAGAGTTCTGGAAGTGGATAATGGGACAGGTTTACGAGGGTACTTTAGAAAATGAGCCTGTGGAATTGTTGTTTTGTCATCGTCAGGATGTTATTCATCGAGATGACACATTACTGGTCAAGGCCAGGGAGTAAACGCTTTAGTTTGTATACATATAGAAAATATATTGATTGTGCGTTAAGCCCTGTGGTACTCATGACAAACTATTCCTGTGATTCTGGTGGATGGGACACAGTCCAGGCAGCCATTAGTGAAGGTATACTGCCATCTAGTGCTAGAGTTGTACATGACCATGAAAATTAGTCTAGACCAAGGGTGCCAACTCTTACCCTACGAGGTTCCGGAGCCTGCTGGTTTTCTGTTCTACCTGATATTTATTTGCATACACCTGGTGTCCCAGGTCTAAACTAGTCCCTGATTAGAAAGGAACAAGGAAAAAATGCAGTAGAACTGGTTTCGAGGTCCAGTTGAGTTTGAAGGGTCTAGGGAGGCCATAGACTTAGATAGACAACACATCTTTGTATCATTCCAATTATAGCATCTCTGAAAGCACAGGAAATGGATGTCCATTTTGAAGTAGTAATTGTTCTTCTTCTACTACTTCTATGAGTTGGTCAACAAACTGAAAGGCGTTCATACTGCCACCTGGAGTGTGTTGTTGGAACAGGTAGGAAGCCAAGCGTGGTGATTTACTGCCACCTGCAGTTATGGAATGTTTAATCATAACAGAGTATATATAATTCATTGGCTGATCCCTATTGATGACCTGGAGGGAATTATGTGATCCTTCCTTAACCCTTAGGAAGTCCCACCCTTCTTCAAAGTGACACTGACCATGCTAAAGCAGGCTTGTGGGCAGTAGAGTTGTCTATCTAAGCCTAGGGTCTAAACCAGGGGTATTCAACTCTTACCCTACGAGGTCTGGAGCCTGCAGGTTTTGTTACACCTGAAAATGAATTGCAAAGACCTGGTGCCCAAGATCTAAATCAGTCCCTGATTAGAGAGGAACAACTTACAAAAGTGTAAGTGGCTTGGAGGTCCAGAGTTGATGGGTCTAGGCTGTTTCACAGAGGAATGATACTCCATCTCCACCTAATAATGTTCAAATGCAATGACAGCCAAGTATGGTGTTCTCTGTGTGGAAATAGTTGTATGATATTTCAGTAGGTACAGGCAACTCTGTTGCACTACAGAAGAGCTTCTCAACTGAAGTTGTCGAGCACTACGATAACTAATGGTTTCATCATGGCATTGTAATCTGCTAAATGACCAAGACTTGTGGAGACTGGACATCAATGACTGAAATTGAGCTGAATACGACTAGACACTGTGTAGACACTGGCTCTCAGGATCTTGAGTCCCAGTGGCTGTAGCAGCATCTACCTGACATAACTACTCACCACCAGGGGGCATACATTCCTTCTTATATGACAATTGAGAGTCCAGGGATATCAATATTCAAAATCTATGTTGATTTCTACGTAGTGGCTATATAAAGTCTACATCCTCTTGAAATTATTTCACATTGTATTGCCTTCAAATGTAATCTAAAAATGGATTAAATTATATTTTTTGTCATACAGATCTACACAACCTATACATTTTCAAAGTAAAACAAAATTGGATAATTGGATAAGTCTATACCCCCTGAGTTAATACTTGGTAGAAGCACCTTTGGCAGCCAATACAACTGTGAATCATTTTCATTAAGATTCTACCAACTTTGCACAACTCTTACAGGCTGACTACACCAATTTATTGCAAAATAAATGTAGAAATCTGTTATTCAATTATTGCACCCACACTGCTCACACGCGCCAAAGAGCGTCTGCGTTGCCAAGGGCTAAAATAGAAATCAGTTGTATTTCTGACGCAGATCGTGCTGCAAGTCCTACCTCTCCCATCTCCTCATTGGTTTATAGAAGCAGGTACCCACGTGCCATCTCCTCATTGGTTATACCCATGTGGGTGACTGAAAGACGAACGAGGTCAGTGGTGGTAATGCACCTAATTTATGAAGTTGCCAATTGCAATATAAAGTCAAGAGAAGAAAAAGCATGGAAGGAAGAGAGATGACTAGAAACGATTCGGTTGACCGTTTGTGTGTGTGTTTATGTGTGGATTAATTGGCGGAGTAGAGGACCTTGTGCATTTCAGGTAAAATAACAACTCAATGTTTATATCCCAGGACAAATTATCTAGCAACAGCAAGCTAGCTAATTGGGACAAATTAGCTAGCAAGTGCAAGCTAACTAGCTAAATTGACATAAATGTTTAATGCTTTTTGACCTGTCCCCAAATTAATATAATTGGTTCAGTTAGTTTTGATATTTTAACCTGCGTGTCGTGATCGCGTTTGGTGTGGGGGGACAAAATAAATTAATGCACAATGGTGCACGATGGTGCACGGGCGCAGCCGTTTTGGGTTCCGTGTTAGGGCAACATATATCCATTGTTTTTGTAAAAATTGCTCAAGCTCATTAAATTTGGTTGGAAATCATTGATGGACAACAATATTCAAACCTCATCTGTGATTTTCAAGCAAGTTTAAGTCAGGACTGAGACTAGACCACACAGGAACACTCAACACCTCTTGGAAAGCCATCCTGGTGTCTTTGGCATTACAATTTGTGTAATTGTCCCGCTGAAAAATACAATTCCATCTTAGGGTCAGGATTTCAGAAGACTGAGGTGGGTTTTACTCTAACTTTTTACCTGGGCTTTGCTCCTTTCATAATGATTTTGATCCTGACAAACTCCCCAGTCCCTGCCAATGATAAGCATACCCATAAAATGATGCTGCCACCACAATACTTGAAAATGTTATGAATTCCAATTTGTTGTAGCTAGACGGCTAATGCTAACGTTAGGGGTTAAGGTTAGGAGAAGGGTTAGCTAACATCCTAAATAGTAAAGTAGCTAAATAGCAAAGTTGCCCGTGATGAGATTCAAACACATAACCTTTGGTTTGCTGGACATTTGCATTATATGCCCAACTATCCACCTCTCGTTGTTGCCTAAGTAACCTTCTATCTTATGGTACCATACCAAACATAACATATCGTACTAATTTGAGTGTCCTGGATTTATGTTTACTATGTTACGTCTAGTCTATGAGACTTGGGTAATTCAGAACATACGTTAGCTCATATGTTTTCACACAATACAGAGACAGTTGTGAGGAAACACGTTTTATTACTTCGTGGCCCACTGTGTAATGTGCTTTATGGTAAAAATGATAATTATTCAAACTGATGAGCATCATTCAAAAAAAATTCCAAAGAAATTACAATTACTGATGACATATTTATTAACTGTCATTGCCATCTTACAGCAGCAGTGGAATCTACGTACCATAACAGCTATCCTTCTAGCCTTCACCAAGGTGCATTGGGTGTAAATTGTTGGATTGACTTAATTCTTAACATTGAAATTTACTTCAGCTTAAAGTATGTGGTTGAGTAAACTAAAATAAATTAATTGTACAGCAAAACTGACCCTAATTCTATTGGTCTCCAGCACCATTTTAATCAAAATGTCAGACAATATCAAGACAAACTATAAATGGCAGTTTAGTGTTTCCAGTTTCAACGTTCCCCTTTCTATGCAGGAATTTGGGAAAAGCGGAATCTCAACATTCCCAGTTGGAATGCAGGAATGTGTGAATAAAGTGCCTGAGTCCTTCCACCTCTTTTCCTTACAAACATTTCCAAAACTAAGAAATTGTAGAAAGGTCAATGTTGAAATGTGTATAATTGCAGGTTAAGTATCCTGGTGTGATTGTCAACACCACAAGGCTGTCAGTTTAGAAGTCAAACTTTATCGACAAAGACATCTGATCAAGAAGGCATGAAGAGTGTGTATAAAGTATGTGAGCACGTGTGTTTGTGTATGGGAATTTGCTGGTGAAAATATGTATTTTTGCAGTGATATGTATGATCAGCATTTATGCTTTCTAGGAATGTTTGTGACTTTAGAAAATGTCAAAAGGACACTACCATCAAAGTGGGAAAAGAGCTATTAACAAATTCCAAAATCAGCTAAATTATAACTCCCTCTTTCTCTGACTCATTCTCTTCTCCTCCTCCTTCTCTCTCTCTATCCTTCCATCTGTCAGTCAGCCTGTCTGACGGTAGCAGGCGTTGTGGTAGGATGTGGCGTTGAGGACATTGAACATGTCTTTCTTGACGAACGACAGGAAGTTACCCAGGGGGCATAACGGCTGTGCGGCGTTGCGGTCATGTGAGCGACAGAAGGTGGTATGGAAAGTCACATCCTCTCCGTTGTACAGAACCCTCACAAACATGTCTACCCAATTACCACCCTTTGACCTCTCCCCTTTCAACCAAGCAGCCTTATTCTGGCCCTGGCCTTGCCCCTTATATTGTCCCTGCGTTGCGGGCGGACTCTTCCACAACTCAAACACAACCCTCGCCGCAAACCTTGGGAAGAGTGCATCCTCCAAGCCCAGGGCGCTTAGTAGTGGTGCGACAGTGACGTCATGAGCCGAGGACAGGGTGAACGCCTCCTCTCCTCCAGCGCGGGGTTTTCGTCCCCGAGCGTAGGCCTTGGCGACGCGCTCCATCCGATTGGCGGTGCGGTTGAGGTAGGGGTGCATGGCGAGCACGGCGTAGCGGCGATACAGTCCCACCCTCCTCCTGTCCACCTCGTCCTCTAACTGCTGCCTCCGGATCACAGCGAACTGGGCCAGAGTCAGACAGCCCCCACTGCCGAGAGCACTCCCTGCTGACACACAGGGGAAGGACAGGCCGTGGCACAGGTGGCACAGCAGAGAGTCTATAGGGTTGGCAGCTCTGAGCTGGCGCGGGGGCAGACCTAGCGTACGGGCCATGTCTGCGTAGGTCCTCTCCAGTTCAGTGTCTGCCGCTCTGAGGCGGTACTGTCTCCTCTGCTCCTCCTCCAGATAGGGGTTCCTAGCAGGACAGTCGCAGGCTGAACCACAGAACAACGTGCTCCACTGGTGGTGGACTGTCAGTAGGCTCCAGTCAAAGTCTGGCAGGAACCCATACAGAAGAGCCATCCCGCTCTGGAGGGTGCGGCTCCTGCCCGTAGTCTCCACCCACACCTGCTTGGTCGACAAATTGGGCAGGAGGAGTTTGTGACGCTTGTAGGCTAGGCGAAGGAGCTGGCCATTGCGTAAGTGCTGCACCACACCTGAAGACGGGGAAGACAGAGATTGGTTGAACATTTCAGATCTAAACCCAGTCCATCTGGAATGTCACTGGTTGGTTCATTACGCATCTTTAATGTGATTGATTGGTTGGTTACCTGTCTGAGTGAGCTCACCCATCTCACAGGCGCTGTGGTTAGGGAGGCGGGGCAACGAGCTGAGAGTCCCCTCCCAGCGGCCACGCCCCCCCTGGGCCATGTGACCAATGAAAGAATTCAGCTGGGGGTGGGAGGGTTTCCTGGAAGGGGGAGAGAGATGAACAAAGATGCAGAAGGCAGGGTAAGGAGGGAGAATAGTTTCCATCTGGAGAAAGACAGACAGAGACAGTGGGTCGACTCTGCATGCTAGTGCCAACTCACACACACATGGACGCGCACACACACACACAGACACACGCGCACGCACAGACACACACGCACGCACAGACACACGCTACATCTGCCCCATAGGATCCTGCCTACATCCCATATGCTAGTGCAGAATAGATCCCCATAATTACACACTGATCAAAATAAAAACAGACCCAGATTGTAGACCTTTAGAAATAGTCTCTCTCTCTCTCTGTGTTTCT